>NW_019213141.1:0-45070 GCF_002532875.2 Varroa jacobsoni
ATCACAAGTCAAGGTGATGCCTAATAGAATAGCAGACCAAGTAGAATAAAGTTTACACAACTCGGTGTCATCGCCACAACGGAACAACCGTTTTGCCTTTCGTTATTAATATTCAATTGTTTGTTGATCTAGTTTTGCAGAGCAAGACATTGTGCGTGACGGTTACCTTAACGACAGGTTTTGTCGATTGTCCTGTATTTCCCTGTAGGTATGGTATTTACCTAGTTTAATGATGCATTAACTTAATTTTTTACTGAAATTTCGACTTATAGCAGAAGCTTGTATCCATCATAAAAATAAAAAGTAACAAATCACTTACTATATAATTACTGAACACTCGTGCTCAGAAAATGTTAGATACTTCCGACATGTGTGTGCTTCTTTATTTATTCTTATCGATAATTGGTAACGTTGTGATTCTAGGACATTCGTCGGGTATGTTTCTCAAAAAAAGATAGAAGAGAATGTCAGTCGTAGCAAACTAACAAATATTTGGCCCCTTTTCGTTAGTTTTTATCTCGGAGTTTTGATTAAAACTATGTTTATGTATAACAATTTTTCAAATAAATTCGTTCGATATAGAGCCTATAGAATTGGGAATAATTAGATGCTAATTGTGGCCATTACCGGTGCAATTTTCAGGCAATGTTCTTAAATCTCTATAAGAAAAAAAAAAATTTCTAAGTAATGCCACGTGCAGTTTATCAGTCATCGATGACACACCAACTAGAAGGTCGCTTGCCGTAGATCTGCTACTGTTTATTTATATCTGAATATGCCGCCGGTGTGGCTTGAACTGGCACTGCGTCCCCAATGGATGTTACTTTCAAATCGATCACGGTAGTAAAAATGTACCATATTAAGAAAAAGTCTACTAGTAATTTATACGTTCATCTCTAACTAGTGTCGTTTCGTCTGTATCGCTGCAGTCCTTTCCTATTCATCACATCATTATACTATAATAATGTACCAGTAAACATCTGTCATTTTCTATTGCGTTAGCATATCTTAGTTCCTATGGCAGCACAGTGGGTGATGTGTTTGAGTTTCGGCAAACAAAAATTTTAAATACGGGTCTAGACAGGCTTCGTCTCGTGGTGGGATATGTTGCCGTCCGAAGGTAACTTCTAACGGCATAACCGCTAAACGTAAAATATATTGAGGCAATGTATTGTTGTCTCCTTTCTCCATTATGCGACGCTGTTGCTAGCCATGTACGTAGTTCGCCTAGACGCATTATGCTCCCTTTCCACTACAATTAGGTGAAAAACAGTTGGACCCATTAGGCCAAAGAGTGGCCAACGTAGAAGCGTAAATCTCTATCTCTATTACGAAGTCGGTAAAGTGTGTTTGATGTAGCAGTATCAAGCTTTTATGGAATCATTTATGTCACAGGACTGTGCAAACCAAATCGGCCCGAAGCTTGTACATTTCCCGTACGAACCACATAATACATCTTTCTTATAGATTATAGAATAATGTCATTTAATATTGCTTCAGCAATGGGGCTTATAGAAGTGACGGTGATGCTTGAGGTCGGTATCGAAATAAAACTCGCGTCATAAGCCAGTTTTGCATACTTCCATACTAGAAGCTATAAGGTACTTCAAGAATAAAAGTTGGGTACTACTACCGCTGGCGTAGGAAAGCATACATTTTTGAGAAAATTAACTAATTTTACGATAAAGTAAAATATAAACCTGTTAGAAAATATTTATGGGCAAAAAAAGTGCGCACATAATAACGTTTAGATGTATTTGTTATTATGGCATAACACCTACTGATCACTCATCTATTCCCCGATAAATTTATCAGACGGCCCGAGTTTCGCTTCGTTATGTAATTCACCTCTATTCATACACATTAAGCCTCGTCTAAGACTGACAAACAGTTATTCTATTCTACTCTAGTATGTAAAAAGTAAGGCCAGTTCTAAAAACTCAAAAGGGATCCCTGAAGGGAAGCAATGCGTGGACTCACACGTAGCGCCTTGTTGGATCTTTGTCGTCGGCCTTTAGCAGGTCGATTTCTTCTCGCAAATGTTCATTGTGTGCTCTTTGGTGATTTACCCGCTCAGTCGTGTCCTGTCTCGTCTCTGCTTCAACAGTCGTACTTTCTTTGGCAGACACTATCGGTTATCTTCTTCTTAACCCAAATAGGTAGCTCCCTCACAGGGATTTCGACCTCGACCTTAAATCAAGCAGTTGCGGTTATTTTCTTTAGTGAAACTGTACGCGTTTTCTGTCCCAGCTCTTTTTCGGTGTACGCATAAACACGTGTTCTAATAGTGGTTAGTAGTAATAGTGGAATTATTTACGCACTACTTTTAGTACCGTGGTTGATGCCAGCTATCTGCTCAGCGTAATGCGTCACAAGCACCCCAGGGCCTTCACAATTTCAGTACACGTCGCTGCCTTTGCAATGTATCCAACATGTAACAGTAGTACGTGGTCGTCGTATACATTTTTCATATATCTCTACTTTTTATGTGTTGCGCACGAACGGATTCTTATTGGCAGCGGCGAGAGATTGGAGTGGGCCGTCGCGGGTCATCTCGCATTATTTCCATCGGAAATTTCCCTTATTGCTATTCAACATGCGCCTACACATGGTCGAATAATGATGGCGATGTACCCCATAATTGAGTGCAAGGACCAAATGGGATATTTGAAGGCCAACGTTAATTAATGAGGAAAATTGTATTTTAATCTGTTGCAACGGAGACGATGCCTGCGTTTAAATGAATATCTCGCACATACATAAAGCTCGCTAACGATATAACAGAAAAATCCGCATAGTTTACGGTACGGTAAACATCGTTAACGACACAGACCAATTAGTACTTTTCAGCAAACAACATCGAAGAGATAATTAATACAGACGGGAATAACAATAACTATTGATGCTTTGCCCTTCTAAGCGCTGTTTTTAGCTTATTATCGGTGCAGAGTATGATTGAAGCAGGTGACATAGTGACCCTTTCGTCGTTGCAAATGGTCTCTGTATCATTGCTTATGCCGTGCTGTGTCCACAAATCCATTCACCCATACATAAACCTTTTGACCATTAATCGTTTCGTACAAAACGCGGAACGACATCTCCTGCAGATACAATTTGCCACAGCTACCTAATGCAGGACGAAGATTGGAAGGGGCCGCTCTGGGCGTCTAGAGCCTCTTGCACTACCGCCGGGTGTGCCAACGTCCATCGCCTAATAAACGGAAGGAATCAACAGTCCAATGTACGCTATAAATATATATGTACATATAATGTGTGCCGCAATAGCTGTACCAGCATCGGTAGCCGTATTTATGGGTTGTAGTTTTTGTTTCTTCACTGTCATCGTGGTGTGTCTTCGTTGTTTCAAGGCTGACACCCAGTCATCGCTTCTCAGCCCAGTCATCCACCGTCCGCGTGTTCTTCGACCTTAGAAAGGTCCTCGACTTGATTCCTGTATGTACGTATGTCTGCGCGTTTTCAGAGACATACAAACATAGATATGACGTTCGGCGTAAAAAGCGAACCGTATTTAGTCAGTCGCGGCCAAAGTCTTTCTGCATCTATTACATTACTGCTACCGTAACCAGCGCGTGTTCAATGTCGGACGGCTTCGGCCTATGTGGTCGCTAAAAGCGTTGCCCCGGTCACCGTTGTATCGTCGATGCCTACGTGTGCCTATGCAATATTCTGCGTGAACAACAATACAGCAGTATCACAACTCAACGGTTAGACGGCCGCAGCTCCCGGCGCATCGCAGACCTGCGCCGCATTCATGACGCTCCTGACACCAGCACGACGGCCATTACTGTTGCTACTACTGTCGCCGTTCGCGGCATTTCGTGATTGTTGGCCTGCGTCTATAATGCTGCCCGAGCTCTGGTGCTGGTTTTTCTTGGCGTCATTTGGTGTGGTAAGCGGCGGTCTGCCGCTCTGTGATGGCACGTCTCAAAACTACGATAGGCGGCCGTCTTCCAGCCACTCGTTACCGTTTCAATATATATATATATATATATATTGTGGCCGCAGTTTTTGGTACTCACCGTGTTGGTCGCTCGCGCTGAGCTGACTGCATAGCAGTTTTATGTGCCAGCTATACTAGACCATCCAACTACTTACTTCATTGAGCGTTTGGTAGTCGATGGCTGCCAATCGGTAGCTGTCGCGACGGTCAACGCCTAGTACCAACACTATTACCTCATCACGAGTCGCAGGACAATAAATTGCACTAGCGGTGCCTGTAAATGCTCACTGTTTGTATATTTGACTGTTTCTCGTATTATATGATACCATAGCCAACGCATGACAGTGCACGACGACAAGTCGCGATCTTGTATACGACCGTTGCTATAGTGGGTTCCGGAGCCGCCGCGGTGACAGCAGTTGACGTCGCTGAGGTACTTTATTGCAGTCCACCGCAAATAATAACATAAAGACGTGACGGCCAGTTTACTATATTTTCACCACTAGCATTATTATTCCTACTTCTACTATTAGCTATTTTTGATAGCGCCTACTATATTCATTATATAGTATTATATTTACTGTATCTTTTCCCTCCACCTCCCATATGGACGATCGTACTATATAATCGCCACGTGCAAACTTCAGTCTTGGTTAATGATCGAAGCTAATTCATGCGGCGCGTCAACGCCGATGGAAATTACTAAAAACTCCTCGTTAATATTGATTCGAATAAGCGCGGGCTAGATCACCTGTTCAGAACAGCTTTTGGTGAATGGGCATCGACCTAGTTCAAATCTTTAAAAGGTTTTTTGCCTGTTCGATAAGTTTTTGTAGTCTGTAGGAACAAACTATCGTTAGGCTCCCTCGAAGAATACAATGTTTATGTCAAAATTAGATAAAATAAGCGAGTTTTCGTCGAGCGATCCACCTCCACCGTCTAATTTTATCTGTTGGATACTTTATTCACTGCTTATGCGACAGGAGAAACTGGGCTGATCTCTACAGGCCTTAGACGCACGTAAGCTTTCAACAAAATATGCTTTTCCACTTTTTCTTGATTTTCACTTTCGGGAGGTTCTCGCTAGAGGAAGGAGGATCTGCCCCGGCAGTAACGCTAGAATTGATTTTTATGGTCGATGCGCCGACTGCTTGGAGAGCCGTCGCCGTCATGTGGCCGCTTTTCTCCGTCACATATCATTATAGCTTCGTTATCTAGCTATGTCAAACTTCTGCGCTCGCCGTGGGTCCGCGTCAGCGTATAGAGGACTTCACGAGCACAATGGCTAATTCACATAGAAGAGAAAAGACGCTAACGCTACCCTTCCATCATGTGCCATATTCAGCTTCGAATGATATTACCAAGAACGTAACAATGGAGACTGGCTTACCGATCAAGCGTAAAAGTCCTCTTATATTCTCAGTTAATACGTCACAAGACTAATACCGATACTTTGCGGGTTTCGTGGATTGCACACGATACACCGTAAAGTTATCTGTAAACAAAGTAAAAAGTGAAACCTGCATCTGAAAAATACCTCGTACCACAATTTATTCTTCTCTTAATATATGTCTCACGTAAACATAAAGCGGAATATATGTTTTATACATTAGTCAGTAGATGCTTTGATTGATTTTATTCATCTGTTTATTTATATTAGGTATTTATGTCAAGTTGTAACCCTAGTTTTACTACAGTCTTTGTTTACAAACTTCGGTGACATTCATGAAACTCACTAATATACAATTTCGAATACTCCCCGTCCCCCCAAACGTAAAAGGTACAGATTTTCAACTAAAATGTATATATCAGTTGATAGTACTTTTGCGCTACCCGCTGCAACGCGGGGGTCCACTTATTCGTCACGGGTTACTCATCTCTAATTAAAGTAATTTATTGACACAAATGAAGACGCACTGTAACGGTCCTTTATGACGTCGCTTGCAGGATCGCAGTTACTCGATAGATGAAGTGTCTTCGTTAAATAAATCAGCTCAAGGCTGCAATCAGTTGCATTATCTCGTACTGTTTTACTAGCTGTAAACTGAAGTCGCTCCAACAATCAAGCATCTTCTTTTTTTTTTTGAACTGTTAAGCTATTTTTGCCAAATTACCCTGTACAATATAAAAATGGCCCCGGGCAAAATGGAGACGAGGAAAGCGGGCTTATGGTCTACTTTCAGGGTGAATCAAATAATGCGATAGTAAAGTGCAAAACACATTTTATAGATTATATGATTACAGATAGCGTTAGCACATTCTATTTCTCATTTGCCCTCGCTCTCTATTCGATTTGCCCTAAAATGGTTCGACAAATAGGCTAAATTTGCGAAAATAGATAATAGCAGCCGCCGCTGGAGCCCTGGGGTGAGTAGTTTAAGTGGCTACAACGGCTGAGTTGACATCGACATTCAATAGCGTAGAGCTATGTTATACCCGAAGAAGAACAAGCATTTGATTAACGGGTGACCGTCTGCACGGTGTTTTATCGCCGGCCATTACAACAACAAACATAAACAATATGACGTCATGAAACGGCCGAATATCAACGAACGACCGAGCCGCATTACGTAAACCGTGATAACTCTGGTTACCTGACCATGTACAGATCAAAATACTGCCGCTGATATAAACATCATGTCATCACTGAACGATACAAAACGTATTGGATTTGGACTTAACGTATACATAATCTCCGTTGTGATTCGAGCACGGCTGATGAATCATTTAAATCCTCTAAACAACTGTTCTCCCGTACGCCTGTATCCAGTATCTCTTCATTCGTAACTCCAAGTTGGACGACCGAAGGTAAACGAACTTCACAGGTGTGAACTTTAGTTAGCCAGCGTAAACAGCTCATGTAGAAAGTGATGAGTCATCCGTCCTAAGATATTTATAGTTGGTATAAAAAGTCACTGCAGAGTTATGCAAACCATTCGAACAATTATTGCTCATATTTGTTCAGCTCGGTTTAATATATTCTACCGTGCTGGACAAGCATGTTGTATGATACTTGGCGAACGCGTAGGGAATATATCTGTACTTGCCTGTGGCCGAAAGTCCTTACTGTGTAATGTGCTGGCGGCCTGTAATAAATCAAGCATCTAATAAGGTTCTGCCAGATATGTAGGATAGTATCATCTGCTTTTACCAAATCCTTATATTAGAGTTTTAAGTATCCTGAAGGTATTAGCCTGATGAACTTAACGAATCGGTATCTCAAGATTAACACCGCTGCGGTAGATGCTGCTTCGATATATAGAATACGAGAAGCGGCAACCTCAAAATATGGGGATGCAACAGATGGTCGCCGCAGTGGAAAGTTCACTGTGTGGTAGATGGTGTTTCTGAAGAGTTCATTACGTGGTGGATGGTGTTTCTGAAAGTCGAAAGCCATATTGGTCGCCAATCAATGTCATTAGCTTTCGAATTATCTATAGATTTACATATTTACGTCATTCTGCGTGGAACATTATAGCACGTCCACGTCGCACCCGTGCCGGCAGCCACTCGTGATGCATATGATTTTTCGCACACTTCGCATATGGTTTATATAGGAATACGTAAGTGAAGAGCCAGTATTAGAGATTTGTTGCTTAGTTGACCGTTCAACATTTGGATGTTACGCATCGGTGCCGTTGTTGCTGCATAGTTGGGTGCTTAACGTCGACGTGTTATCGTCATATGCTGCTGCATCTGATGCACTACGTATGAAAGCCTGGTGGCTGGCAGTATTGAAGCACAATAATGGTAATGTCTTCCTTTTGCCCACAGCGGGCAAATGAGAAAGACTCGACAGACGTGGCCGATGCTATAGCTGCTGCTCCATTTAGCCCACGATGTCGGTGGCCGTCGTTGCTTTCGTCGCTCATCGTCGTTGTTGCTTCGCTATCTTCTATCTTCTCATGATAGTTGCCCGGCCTGCCTTGTGTCTGTTCAGGTATTATTGTTGCTGCGAAGACCAGCGGCCGCACCGCGTTTACGATATGGAAAGAATCGAAATGTTGTTCGCGCCCGCGGACGCTGCTGGGGAAAGGACTGACAGACGCGATGAACCGGCCAGCAGATAAAGATATTGATGGCTGGATCCCCGGGGCTGGCGTCGCTGTTGCTGCAGCTACTCGTATTGGTTGGTGTAGTGATCGGGGCAGCGGCGGCGGTGGTAATAGTCGTGCAATGGGGAAAGCCAAGGGAGCGCCTTACGCCTCCCCGTCAATGGCCCCTGCTGGTCTAGTGGCTAGGAAAGGATGGGGGGGGGGGGGGGTAACAAAAGCGCCAGAGAGGAACAGATATAAAATGGCCAGTCCATCTCATAGTGTTGGGCTCCTTCGGGACTTGAGCAGCAGCAGAAGCTATAGCGAAGTCGCAGCGAAGTGACTGCCCGAGCCCGCCGAAATGGCAAAGGTCCGTATTTGTGATAACACAAAAGTAAAGATAAGGTTCTCTCATAATTGATAATAATAATAATAATCATAATAAGGCGACCCGACATACCTCTTCTGAGTTTTGTGACTTTATAATATTGTGCAAACGCGGGCATGTTTTTATGTGAAATGGTGCATTGAAGTTCGTGGCCGATTCACGCGGTAAACCTCTTCTGTAAAACAGTGTTGAAGTCTCCTTACAACTCTGGCCGGATTTTTTTGCAAAGTGATCCTCTCTATTCTAAAATCAGCTGGCGAAATGGAACTCAATCGTCGAGAATTAATGTGCACGAAAATAACATAGGTCGAAATACATCAAACTAATATGCCAAAGATAAGCCGGGGTTACAGGCTGTTTAGTTTTTGTCCAAATAAAACTTTAGGGTTCCTGCCGCAAAAGGTAGAATTTTGCGGCAGTAACTCTAACAACCTATATCGTGGCTTGCTTATCTTCTATTCGAAACGTACCTTAACCTTTCTATGCTTCCTTGTATGGTCTTACAGTGGCTAGTCGTGGTAGTAGGTGCGGTAACCCTGTTGGGGCGAGGAGTGTTCGCCGGCGCTCACGGAGGAGGCGGGGGTGAGGCCATTATCGTTAAGGTAGTAGATGGCGGCGGAGGTGGCTACGAAAGAGGTGGTTTTGACGGGGGCCACGGGGGTATCGGCGGAGGTTTTGGTGATGGACACGGCGGTGGAGGCGGCGGAGACGTGCAAATCGTGCAGTTACAAGAAAATGTTGGCCACGGGGGAGGCGGCTACGGTGGCGGCGGAGGAGCTGGTGGCCATAAATACACAGCTCAAATTGACAAAACCCCTATCCCGATCAAGTATAAGCAAGGCCTCGTTACATCTACGCATCCTATATCATTAGTGGAACCTATAAAGATCGCCGCTAATTTGCCTGGACCGAAAGTGACTTTCCCTCACGGGATTCCGAAGGCTGAAAGTTCCGGAGCTACAGCGGTTCAAATTCAAGAGGTTGGAGGTGGTAACGGCGGCGGTGGCTATGGAAACGGTGGTGGCTTCGGTGGGGGTCACGGCGGCGGTAGCTATGAAAACGGTGGTGGCTTCGGCGGGGGTCACGGCGGAGTCGGCGGAGGAGAAGCCGTTATTGTCAAGGAAATAGACGGAGGTGGTCATGGAAGAGGGGGAGGATATGGTGGCGGTCATGGTAGCGGCTTTGAGGGTGGTCATGGTGTCGGTGGTGGTGGATTTGGTGGGGGTCATGCTCAGGCTATCGAAGGGGGACACGACGCCGCATATCCCGACCCTGTTGTGTCCGTTGCCGACTCTGTACAAAAGATCCCTATTGGTCAGGCTGTGCATACCGAGGAGGCTCATGGCGATGGAGGTCACGGGGGTGGCGGTCATAGTGATGCTAAGGGAGTAGCAGTACTCTCGATCAACGTCCAGGAGTCTCACGGAGGCGGTGGAGGCGGTGGTTCCTGGGAAGGGGTCGGTGGACACGGAGGAGAAGCGGGCGCCGGAGGAGGTCCCTGGGAGGGAGCCGGTGGACACGCCAGCGGCGGCGGCGGCGGATGGCAGTAGATGATGGCACTGATGACGACGACGACGACGACGAGGGCGCTGGCGTCCTGTTGCTCACAAAGTCTGGAAAATCGGTAGAACTCTGTTTGGACTCACAGATGCAACGAATTTAGTTGAAAATTATATGGATGCGCGCTGCATAATTTCTATCCCTTTTCCTCTTGTAATCCCTGTACATAGCCCATTCACTTCAACCGTATCTGGTGGTGCTTTGCTGTGCAACTTATGTATATACTACTTTTGGCTAAGACAATAGTTCAGAAATAATAAACGCATGAATATTTACAAACGACCTTTTTATAAGATTATCTTCATTTAATTATAGTTACGGATTGATTTATATAGAGTCGTATTAGTTGGATACAGCAGGAAGACGACATCGGATTAACCGATTCATACAGTATAATCCTTAATATTCATTTTTTCATTTTGTTTGATACTGTAAGTATATACGAATACGTGTGTTCGTACACCTGACACACGCTCAGATTAAGCTACCTCGCAAAAAAATAATAGCAATAGTGGTACTAAACGACTAGCGAACACTTTATATAGATATAAAATTACTAATTTTTTTTAGTCAGTAGTATTAAATGGTAATTAGATCATTTCAATGTATTTATCAAAGTTTTTAAAAATGCATTCTGATTGTTATTTTTTCCGTAATTTTGTTGCTACAACACAACGATGTTTAGTACCTACTTGCACTATAAACCTACTTATTGATTTGTTAGTTCGAAGGAAACGTCCAATTATACTGCCTCATTGTTTAAGAAGTGTGTCTACGGCTGAATCGCCAGATTTACCTAGAGCACCTATCCGCTTGAGTATAACCTTCAAGCGGAAATTGACCACGAAATCAGTCTTATCGTGCCACAAAGTAGGGACCACTGATTATGTCATATTGTCGGCTAAAATAGACATCATCGACAGTCTTCAAAAATAAATATCAATACGTATATTTACTTCTAAGTTTAAAGAACAACGCTTATTATTAAATACTTAGGTATTTTTTTAAAATAGCGCGTCTGCTACTGGTTGTGCCTTGTGATCTTGTCACGATAAGAATCGAGGTGCGTTATATTTATAATGCTAATAATATAGAAATAAGAAAAATCTATAATGGTATGTCTTTTTTGGCTAGGTTATTATCTTTATAGATAGATATACAGATCGTAGAAGTATGCGTTTTGCATGTAACACAGTTTAGTTGTTCTAGCGTGTTCGTATTTATGTATAACAACGAAAATTATCCGTACAGCGTCTAAAATGACTGGGCATTAAGTGTATAATTATAAATATTTATTAAATACGTATTGCTAATTATTTGCTCGGAATATTAGTACCAAGTTGCCTAGAACCTCTGAAATAGGGCCTGCCAAAGTCTTAGCTCAGAGATGAACACTTCAAATGTGTAATCATCACTTTAAACGTTGATTTCAGTTAAACGACTACGACTATGACGTGTTTGTGTGAAAATGTTTCTCCGGTGCGATGGGACGAAGTGTAGGACGCCGTGTACGAGCACACTCCCGGGTGTTTTCTCGAATGAGTGTATTGGTTTTGCTCATATCCTCACGAATCCTTCTAATTTGGTCACGAACCTATCAGAAACAAGAACTGTAACTATACAAGCAAATCAACAGCTGCTGAGTCTAGTCATGCATTATTAAGATTAATTCGTAAGGCAAGATAATCATAATAAGATATATATCGATTCGAAGAGAGAGTCAACCGAGGAGTTTGTCTACCTTTTGCCGTTCCTCTCCCCTGACTCGTACAAGTTCAGCTGTACGCTGCGCAATCTCTCGGCCAAGTTCACGCCAGCGAGTAGTGAGGTCTCGGATCTACAAAACAAATTCTATTAATATATATATGCATTGTGCACTAAATACCCCTAGTGGGGTATTTCTCAGATATCTCAGGGTATCTCAGAAAAAAATTCTTGTTTTAAAAAAAATTACAACTATTATCAAATATCAGAAATCCTAAGCGGGCTAAATAGGCTTTTCGTAAGTAATGCTCATCAGCATGATGGTTTATCGACAGTTAGGTCGATATTTAATTCAGACAATGAAATTTTGCTTAACACTGCAACATCAGTGAAAAGTGCCTGTGTCTTCACCCTTCTGCAGGGATCGTCCGGGTTTTTAGTCTCGGGAACACTGTCGATGTCGAACGGCAGCTCAGCTAGTTTCTCGATTTCAGGATCCTCAGCTACCGCATACTCGTTAGCTGGAACTAATGTATGAGAAATGTAATTTGCCATATAATTATGATATAATGGCCCACATGCCAATCCGAGCTTATCAAGCCCCCTTCTTTCTCCCTTTCATGCATATATATGTTTATGACATCTCATATATATATATATGAGACTATGACATCACTACTCCACGAATGCAGTCACTTTATTATGCAAGTGACGTATTATGAAGGTTTATCACGGCTGGCTCAATGGAGATGCTTATTGCACGTACGAAGAAACTGAGTTGTTCGGTTGACCAAGGAGGCAGCTATCTCCTATATAGTAGATCAAGGACGGCTAGATTTTTTTAGACCTGAACGAATTTCATTGTTAGTTCCTGAACGAGTTACATTATTAGTTTGAAGTCAATATCTATAGACAATTGGTCATGGCTTTACCGTCAACTGAGTCTAGAGGAGTATTAGTTTTCTGGATGATGACAGGTTTAGGTGCTGACTCTTCAGCGGTTGGTTCCACGGCCAGCTCCATTGGATCTTGAGGTTCCGCCTTTGTAATTTGGTCCTTTTGTATTACTTGAGGCTCACTTAAGTTAGCGAGAAACATTTTCTTTTCTTCGTTTGCTGTTGCATCTTTCATTACCGCCGCCACAACCGGGAGTTCTAAGGGAAAACCGCCAACACAAATAAATCACCCTTAATTTTGATAATACTCTAAATGGAGGTCCCGCCTACTTCTTGAAGTTCAGTAAATTTTCGCTATGGAAAGTTTGTGTATTGGTAGAACAATAAGTCAACTTCACGAGAAACGTTGGTCGAAAACGAAATGCATACAATGTTTGCTCATTTTTATGTATTTTTTGTAAATTTCTTGTCATACATATAGGTTATGAATGGATAGCAAGTGGCAATAAAGTAAAGCTTTCAATAACGCTTGTAAAACATTGACGATATAAGAGCAGACTAGAGAAGCACCAAGTCACATTATTAGAAAGGCAAACACTTACGCGCAGTGTAGGCAGCCCCAACAAAGATCAATCCGATGAGTAGAATCTTCATTGTAACAATTTTCTATAAGGTTTCACTTTTAGATCACCTGCTAAATGGGCCACTCGCGTTCGCGGCTTGTTCCTCACGTTTAGTAGGTTCGACGCCGTCTGGCTGCTCGGGGTCTGTGCACCGAGCGCCTTTTATACGAACAGAAGATAATCCGGTGCACAAATGAGCCCAATCCTAGCGAATCTGTGTATCCGCATTGGCGTCCGCTCCCAGAAAGGGAAAGGAAGTGTCCGCCGGACGGCCGGATAAAGAATGGAAAGATTTGTTCCATCGGTCCATGTGTGTGAGATGCTACGTACATACATTCACAAAGGGACAAATCTGAAAAAACAGACGATCGGCTGATTGACGTCCACACATAGCACCGATATACTACCATATCGAGTCACGCCAGATATGCACAACAGCAGAGCTTTTAATCAACCGATAAACGTTCTGTCGATTAACTATTGTCTCGGCATCATGTTTTGCTGGCGTAAGCATATCCTAACCTGTAAGTGCGTCGCTTGATACATGAAGTAGAACTTTTCACTAACAACTTTTCAAATTCAACTCATTAGTTAAACAAGAAAACAGTCTTTCAACATTTCTCATCACGCAAATATTCCCAGCTACTTAACGGGTCGACTTTCCCTCACTTTAATTAACTCTTTTGCAAATTGTAAAAATATTTCATTATAATGTTAAGATTAAGAATCAACTACGGACATAGGATCTGCAATCGAGTCTGTAGACTCGTTTCGTGATTAATTTCGTGAGAGTAGTGTATACCAAGTCTCACAATTCGTAAGCCATTAGATACATATAATCGGATGTCAAATTTTTCGCACAGACGAAATCAAGCACACTGTCGGATTGTTGTAGTGCCGTGTGTCGTAGCTGGGGATAAAATACTGACTTTCGGATCGTATGGATTAAGCTTAAGGATTAAGAAGTTCTTAAGCAGGTCTAACACATTTCCGACACGTGCAGCAAGATCTTTTTTTTATTTTATTATTACTTTATTAACTTTGTGTACCCCGTCGAAACTAGATCGGTCAAATCCGAGAATGCGAATTTTGCATTTTCCAAGTACTCTGTCTATTTGTACTCATAGGTGTCACTCCTCGAGAAGGGTATATACATTCAAAATCGATAATTCTATATATGTGAGGTTGCTTAAAGTATCGTAAGGAGTTAAATTGAAACTAGCTTTAAAGTGTTCTGCAAAGGTGATCTTTTTTTTTTCTATAAATCTGATGAATCTCAGCAAATTGACTTTTAATTTTCCTACAAACTAATACCAAATTATACGGTAGGAAGGTCATTCTGCACCTCTTTACTAAATCAATCAAATTATGAGATACGATTATATCATTTCGATTGTGCAAATATTCTGTATCGTACTTTGAAAAAAGTATAGCTTTTCTCGGAGCTACTTTTAGCTTGAATCCTGGATTGGTTCATAGCTTTTCGGCTCCGGGGCCTTACACACCGAAGCGTGTGCACATACGAATACCAATTTTATAGTTTCTTTTGAACTCATCCAGGTAGCACCAACGGGCAACTCATGAATTCTAAGTGCTGTGACGCCTTCGTCAGTCGATGTTCTCAGCGGCTGATTGCCTTAACGGCATAACCGGCGCGGCTCACATGGATATAACGGACGAAAAAGCCGATATTATTGATCAGTCAAAACAGCGCCACCGGCAGCTGCGGCAGCGAACCAAGCCACAGGTATGGCGAACGATCGACCCATATGGAGACGGAACCATACAAGAAAAGCGCGGGCGAAAAACGTCATAATAGAGCCTCGGGTGTGGGGACCGGTTCGATGGGTAGCAATTTTTTTTTAGTTTGGATCCAATCTTTATCGTATCGTATCCTGACGATGGCGTTAGGTCGAGCTGCCGATAGGGGATAAACAAACAGTTATTGACAACGACTGCTCTTGATGGCTCGCTTGCGTCTCGACCGAATCATGACTCCAGCGATGATAATATAGACGATGTTCTCATTGATGATGATAGCGGCGCGGCTTGATTCTATCATCCCTAGCGATTCTCTGACGCCACCGGGCCCCACCGATCCACTTCCTGGTATGTGTCTGTCTACTACAACGCGGCAATCAGCGGTGATCACACAAATTGTAATGGATGTACAGTGTTATATATATATATATATATATATATACAGAGTACGACTCAGAAGATAAGAAACAATAATGTTGCACCCGATTGTCAAACAGGTTCCGTTTTAACTAATCAGAAATAGATATATAAATAGTACAGAGGTTCGCAAAGACGAAATCGGTTTCAAGGGGCAGACCTCTCCGTAAACGTGGCAGAATCTGCAAAGTGGCTAGAGACTTATCGTACCCTGTCCAGTAAAGCTTTTTATGTTAACGTTCTTCGCTTTTTACCATTTACGAACTCACTCAAAACAGGTACGCAATACGATGTATGAACCTTTGCGCCGCTTTACCGTGGGCTGTGTCTGTCAAATTGCAGGCTATATGAAATTAGCTCTAATTTGAACTCATCTATTAGGAGAGCGTGATAATTCTGTTTCTTGTCCACTGTCAGTATGTTGTTCCCAAATGAAACCGACTACTAGAATTGTGTCTTATTTATTTTTATTGTCTAGCATATTTGATACCAACACAATGGCATATTTAAATTAATAACGATTATTATATACTTGCCCGTCTGTATTATCTAAATCCTTTGACATCTGATTATGTAGCATTTTTTATTTGCTATACATACAGATAAGATAACGTACATTACCCATTGATAGTAACACATTTTTAAACAGTATCATCTATGAAACACGACTACAAATAAACTCGTTCTACAGTTTCCAGATAACAATCGATTTCCAAACATACCTCCTATTAAGTTATTGCGCTCAGGGTCCTGTTGAGTTTGCTACATTATTCATATATATATATATATATATTACATTATAATTAATTCTGTATTCGTTTTGATTTTATATGTATTCTATTGATACCATTATTAATAATGATCAGTCTTATTGACATTGTGTTAACTGAGAAGATAAGTTTTCACAAACGAAGACTTTTGTCTCAACTTAAAAAGCCATTTGGCTGCCAGTTTTTGTCGAATTCGTTTTCAGCAGCCGCGGTGCAGTAGCGTCTGGGCAACGGCAAAGACGATTATCATTTGGGCAAGTATGAGATGAGATACCGACGATCGGGAAACAATTGGCTGGGGTGCTGAAATGTCAATGAAATGAAAGAAAAGAATTATGGAAAATCTCAAAACAACATAACAAGAAGTAAGTTACTAACTTGTAGCAGCTATTACACACGTAAATAATGGTTTCTAATCTTTCCTATAACTAACGCCCATGGTCTAAACTTCTAGCGGATCTTATCGGTGGAAGTAATTAGCAAAGACGCCTCTGAGATCACCTGAGTTCACGGCGATGACAATCTCTTGACATCTTGCAGCGCCTTCGGCATTGACGGCTTCACACGAGTAACGTCCTGAGTGTTTACCTCGAACAGAATGCTCTACAAGCACAGGAGCGTTTCGTTCGAGGCGGGCCCCGTCCTTATACCTGTACATGAAGGGCAACACGAAGTAGACCAAAATAATTTGCAAATACATCTGAAGCTTATTAAAAGACTGAACATTATTTGTGTAAAAATCGTATTTGTAAATATTATTCTATTCGCCAAATCACTTAGGTCTAGCACAAAGAAGCTGCCAAAAAAACAGCTCCATTAAAAATGAAGCAATAAACTCATTATAGCGAATCAGAATTCGACGAAAGGTGGTTATTAGCCACGTCTGCACACAGGATGAGCCCTTACCGAGATGGCAAAAACCTTCTCCATTTTGCTCAAAAGTTCATCAACATTTCTGTTACGCTCGTTTCCTGATAAGGAAATTAATGGTCGTTTCGGGGAATAGGTTATCAGTTGTTAGTTTAGCGTCCAGACAAAAAAAAACTTTCTGCGCTTTTTACGGTTTTGAACATTTGTATTTTTGGGATTTTCGACCCGCCATTAGCTAAGTCTACTATTTAATTCTGCTGGACCTCTTCATATGTAACGCATTTAACCAATACTCTAGCAAGTTTAGACCTGCTACGAAGCACGAATACCATTAAAAAGGTATTTTTTAGTCACAAAGTCAAGCGATAGTACTCTAATGAATACTACTTGTTGAAGAATCTCTACGTATACAATAATGTCGAGTACTTTCTATAATTCCAATATGTCTTATTAGATATAAACGCTAGATTTCGCAGCAATATGAAAGTTGTTGAATAACAGAGTCTTTATAGATAAATTAGAGCATCCTGATTATGAAACAATGGATTAACGTGTTAGGTAAACGAAAGGACATTATGGTAGCAGCTACATTGACAGCAACCTCGTAAAACTGACCAGTAATAAGAGAAATTTGAACTTATTACTTGAACTTAATAAGATCTATCTACTGCTATCTACTATAAGATTTACTTATTTAGGAACTATAAGTTTTTATTTAGCGTTTGCTAGAATAGCATGTTTAATACCTACGAATAAAAAGTACAGAAGAAATAGACCCTGAAGGAAACCTGTGCGGCAGACGGTAAATATGGAGTTCGCCCTTTATTCTAAAGTAGTACCTAGCGAGTTCGCAGTACTTGAATAGGGAAATATGGCCATTAGTTATTCTTTGTTGACCTCATACAAAAAAGGTTAGAGAAAGTCGGGCGGCGAGGGGTTGTAAATAAGTCGCTTGGCACTATCATTTTTGCCCTAACCTAAAAAAAATTGTTACCAGATAATTTCAGCTGTTTCCGGATTCGCGCGATATTTACAGTAGATCACCAATATTGTCCCTTCTTCCAATGGACCTAACCGATTTGTATGGCATTCTACATTGGGTTTATCTGAAAACGAAAGTTGAAGTGTAGACAAGTAACGAAACGGCTCGGAAA
Organism: Varroa jacobsoni; assembly: GCF_002532875.2. Classification (NCBI taxonomy): domain Eukaryota; kingdom Metazoa; phylum Arthropoda; class Arachnida; order Mesostigmata; family Varroidae; genus Varroa; species Varroa jacobsoni. Next base: position 18,139 of record NW_019213141.1, read on the forward strand.
CGGAGGGTGTCTTCTATAGAATTATCCCAGTTGACAATGCAGTTGACGTTTTTCTACATCGTTGGTTCATTGCAAAGCAACATGTTTATCAGGAATCGGCTGACAATTGCTATTATTTACAAAAATACTTTCGATATGGATTTTTTTTTAATTTTCTGCTATTACTTACAGAATACATTGAGAACAAGTGTCTGATTAGCCGAACTTCCAGGGAAGTTGTGAAGGGCCTGATTTTGCGCCTCGCAGATTAAGGTTCTGCCCTGGTCCTCTTCTGTTGGGACAAATGTTACCTAAGGTAGAAATTCAATTTAAGAGGTATGTAATGGTAATTGTGTAGGGCCCAATTGCCGAATTTAGTTCACTATTATCTTTAACGCAAGGTTGTGCCTCTGAAGCATGGCCTATTCAAATCAAAGTCCTGAGCTCTCAAAAGAAGTGCGCAACCTGGCTGAACTATTCTGGTTTTGTTGTCACTTAAAACTCACCACAGAAGTAGTAATCGCGTTGTCCTTTGAAACGTGCGTAAAGGTCGATGCAAGTTGTCCTGGCCGGCCAGAAATACGCCTGGAGTGCAACTCATTTTATAGTAAACCATCATTTCAGACTTAGAAAATCAGAATCTAAATACAAATACGTTTAAATGCTTATTTATAGCAAACGACCTCGATTGTGGCGGGATTTCTTTAATATAACTTTTAGTGTAATGATCACACACGAACCACGTTACTTCAGGAACCGGCCTAGATCCGACAATCTCGCACTCAACGCTAGCTGGAACTCCAGCGGAAAAAGTTCGAGACTGGATGCGCATCTCCGCTGGACGAGCTAGATACAATAAATAACAAAAAAGTAGTGCGTTTAGAAAAATCAACCCATCTATAGCTAGCTAGATATGAAATATAGGTAGTTAAGACGGATGAGAATAGAATAAGCTCGCTTGTGTCGTTCATACGAATAAATAGAAAATTTACGCTTTCTAAATAAACGGAAGGCAAGACCCAAGAAGTACATGTTTATGTACGGGGGGCCTTTGAACACAAACCGGATAATACACGGCAAATACATAACCTTACGATATGAATGACGTCTTTGCGCTCCTTTTTGCGTCACGGTTTTTTGAATATATAAATGGGAGGCATTTTTAAGACTTTTTTTTTTGCTCGGACAATAAATCAAATTAAATGTCTTATTTACCTGCGCTCCATGTTGCTAGAAAGGGCATACATCTGGTAACAGCAAAGCTAGGGATTGCAAGATTGCATTCGAACTAACGGCGATCGTCAAAAGTAGTAAACCCTTCCATTTGTAATTGAGTCATTATCGTGAGGCAAGTGGGGATTAGAAGGTGAAAAGAAAGCAATTTATGGATAGTGCTAATTATGTCTACGATACATAAGGGATCGTATTGCCAATGACAATCTTGGAGCAAATTATTGGGAAGTTAAAGAACGTTAGCAGGAGGATCATTTTCCCATCAGGAATGCTGCAACCCCTTAGGACGGTAAAAACTAAGTATTGATCGTCTTAGGCCATATTTGGAACAAATAATTTCTATTTTAGAGTAATATCGGTAAATTAGGTATGCGGTAGTATATATATATTTGATCATTTCTCTACCATGCTATTTCAGTAGACCCATTACGATGAATGATCTTTTGCATTTTTAGAACCATCAAGGAAGTTCTACAACATCCGGGCATTTTAAATTCCCCCTTTCGATCCTCCTAATTTTTGCTAGGTAGTTTAGGACGTATGTGATCTAACATTGTCATTGGTAAAGGGCAGCGACGAGAATAATTTGTGTTTTCATTTTTACAAATTGTCATATCTGTTTTATTTTTTTTTACCATTTACAATCAACCGCTCCAGCATAATTCGATTTTACCGCACTTCTATAGACATTATGGATGCAAACTTTTTTGGAATTATTCGAAACTTTTTCGTGGTAGTGACTTGTTACGTGTTGCTCTTGCTTAACGTCTGCCATAATTTCATCAGAAGCACTACTAGGAACATTCAAATTTTCGATAGGAGCACTTCTTGGTTTAAGCAGCATTCATGACAAAATTATATAGTCTGCCTTTAACATTGTACTCACTCCACAGTGATATAGCCGCGGATACCGGTGTGGTCAAATTGTGCTCCTCGTTGTATGCCGCGCATTTTAACACGGCGCCATGCATATCCCTGACAATGGATATAACACATAAGCCATGTTTAACGAGTCTGACATGTATTAATCAGGTCACTACCAAGTTATTAGAACGTTTATAGACTGATGTAACTTTTCACATCATAAATTAGAATTTGATTATTCTGTTCTGCAATAAACTTGTACATTTTTGTGGATTGCCTATGTGAGTCCTGAATATTCACAATTGAGACAAGAGAATGATATGAGGGCACGTGTGTATACGGAATACGTGCATGTTCATGGAACTTGCGAACGAAATGGTCTGAGATAAAGCACTATATGCTTGCCATTGAGAAGGACTCTATGGAATTGTTGTTCTCCTGTATAAAAGCATTGTGAGCTGCGTTTGGGTCTGACCTGGTCAGAGCCTTAAGCCAAAGCTTGCTCTGGACAACAGACGAATTGGCTGATGGGCCGGCAATACGAACTCCGGCTGAAAGTCTTGTAGCGCTTTTTGTAGTGAGGTAACCTTCGGAAATCCGACGCTCATTCAGAAACCACTGCAGAGTAAATCCTATGAAACGGCAGAAACACAACCGTCACTAATACAGTAACAGATATTGATGTCAATGTTGGCTCTCTTTCTTGGGGCTAACCTGCTGCTACTTTAATGTGATTTATGCATTTTTTTTTACGATCGTCACATCGCGTTTGGTACACAGAAAATGTTTTGGTTTTTATTTGCAACAATGAAAGATAACTAATCCAGACTTAGGCAAACTATGACTGGTTATCAATTAGCGTATTATATCGAGCATCTTATGAGACGCTCGTTTTAATATTGTTGATATTGGGTATAAAACTTGAAACAAATTGCCTACCTCTCTGTATAACGCAGGTTACCCTTAAATCATCACCTTCGACCATAGGCCCCACGAAAGCCTTGATGCGTTGACCTGTTTCCGTATAAAACAACTCTGGACGATTCGAGTCGCCTAGTTAAACAATCGCCATAATGGGTTAGCGATGCTCGTCTTTCTTTTGCTTTCATGATCTACGAAAGCTTTCATCTGAATCTCTGAACGCTGGTCTTTCCGCAGTATGGTGACAGTGCAATAGTTAAGGCTAAACATGGCTTCAGCAAGCTACTTGCAATGATCAATCGTTTAAGTTCTATGTGAGGTTATATTAAGATAAAAAAATCACTGCGTTCTGACTGGCTATCAAATCCGAGACCTTAAACGCGTAACTGTTAACGTCAGTATCTTAATCGCGTTAATAGATATGAGCAGTTCCAAGTTTCACTTACTCATCGAATTCGAAATTCTCTTATGTATGATGTACATTTGTTTGAAGTACAAATTTAGGAATAAAAATACAATTTTGGGGAAAAATGACAATGTAAATAATGGTTTTCGCGAAAAGATAAATCACTTCATAGTATATTATGACGCGATCTTATCATATGCTGAGGTGATCCTTTGAGATACATTTAAAAAGGACTACACCTACTCCTGAACAACGTTCTTAGATTCAATGTATAGCGTTACAGACGCTGATTTAATGGACAGATTTCGTTTCCGCATCATCACGACTAGTATTCGTCTAAAAGAGACCTCTCTGACTTAATAGTGCGTAAGCAAATAAGTACGTTAGGCAGTCATTTACAATATGTAAATAACAGATACTCAGTATTGTAGTTAATACAATATAAGTAACGTTAATCCAAAGTGCATGGGTATCTGTCCAGCAAATTTTTTTTTCATATTGGACCTAGTTCATGCTGTTAATAATGTTACACGATAAGGCTGTATGAGACGAGCATATTGATCCTTCTCTGCTCCGAATCACCCACGTAAACTCTATCAAATTGTCGGAGAGATCCTTTCGAGCCCTCTGCTCGCACTGGGTTGGGTTCTAAGGGGAACAAAAGACGCCCGAAGACAATTATCGAATTATGACACGGGAAAGAAATCGCCATAGCTCGTGGGTGCGCTTGGCTGGGCCAAGATGTTAGCAGATAGTCGGATATGGGCTGATTTCGTCTGGTTCAAGTGAGGGCAACCCGAAGTATCGACGAGTTCATGAAGTCATGTAGGACGGAAGACGAGACTATTCAGGTGGGCAAGGCAGTATAGATGCAGAAAGCTGTCAAAGTAAACTATAACATTTTTGTAAATGATGCATATGAATTTTCATGAGATAATGTTACGTAGCGTATTTATATTATGTGTTGACGCTCCGGTGTTGCAGTAAAGCGTTGCTTCAGGCACACGTTTTAAAAAGAAGCACAATTATTCGAGGCGAAGTAAAAACAAATAAAAAAGACTTCGATACGAGTAAACCCTACCGGGTTTAAAAGCCCAGCTATTAGGATCCATCGACCAGTAACGGTAATACCTAATGGCATTTGTCCTGAGAGCGATTCTTGGTGAATATCATTGTTCTTATACATTGTGTTATTTGACGAGAACCGGTATATGCGTTAACAATGCCAACACGAACGGTGTGCGCTATCTTTGTTTGAGTATGCTCTTCAGTCGTATATTATTGCCTCTTCGACACGAAAGGGGTAATTTGCTCGCAATGCTGCTAATAATGTCCATGATGATGATGCCTGGGCCACGATCAGTGCGGCTGCTGTGAACATGCACGGTTCCTGTTTCTTCATTCTATGGCGAGATGTGATGAGACGAACTAGATAGCTGCTGACGAAGCGGCGCTCTGTTTTCGATCAAACCGACCAAACGCCATGTTTCCTCAATAGGCCGTCCGCCGTTCTCAGTCCATCCAGCGGCGAACACGAGACTTGTTAGGGCTCTCGTGCCCGTCTGGAGCCTATAGTTTGTAACCGAGCACAACCTGCGGAGGTGGAGCTCGACTGCCAGTCTACTTGATACTAGCCGGCCCCTTCAGCTGTTCCACCGTTGGGGGCTAGTTCCATACTCCTCACTGAGATTTTTACTTTGCTCGCCTGTGCGCTTACTTCCACCCTCTCCACAAGCCAAGTTTGAACGGAATCCAATGGGGGGACTCCAAAGGGGTAGAAGAACACATCTTCTCTGTAGACAAGTTCAAAATCATCCATTATACGTTTCTTTCTAACGTATTTATACCTCAGTTACTATATACTTACATATGAACAATCATAAATATATAGAGGGGCTTCCCAGAGCATTGTACTACAATTCGCCCTATTCTAGTTGGCTGTTCTTCCTCATTAACTCTAAACGGCAGTGTTCCTTCAGGGTTATGCACGGGAAGAAGAACGAAACATTATAGGGAAGAGGACGGGGGCTGTGCTTGGTTTGAAAGATACATTCATTTAGACAAGTTAGCATATTTCGCGATAAATAGAGAAATGATAAGTATGGTCGTTTTATGCTGTATGGAATAAATACTTTCTGAATGTACGGCGTGTCAAATGCTGTCCACAAACAAATTCATATTCGGATGCTGTACCATAGCTACGGGAGGACTTTTCCAATTGTGTCGAAGGCAGCCGAGGCCTAAAGGGCCCTAGTTGGGTTCAGAAATAATCGCCAAACGTCCACTTAAATAAACACGTTGATTTCTTATGCAGTACAGCAGCTCGGCAGTTAGATACATCCGTGTAGATGCGATTGTCCGACAACAGGGCAGAGTAAAAGAAGCGTACGCGTATGAGTTTCGCACTTACTAGCAAAAGCTAAGTAAAAAAATCGCTTTGCAAAGCTGAGCTGAAAGGGCAAAAGTTTCAAAGTCAAAAACCGGTATCTGGCTCTCTTTCAGTGGGCCGCTATATACGATACTGCAGCATTTTGTTGGCCCGCTGCCTTTTCCTGATTGAGTGAAAACAGAATACATCAGAGTGCACAGTCCGAAAAGCAGCTATCGTGTGTGGAGTTCGTAGGCGGTTTTGCCCGGGTACAATCGTATACCGTGGGATGATTGTATAAGAATGTTCGCAGAAAAACCTCACTTATGTTGCAGCCCGCCAAGCAAAAGTGCAGTAGCACCTTTGTTGGGCGATGCAGGAAGATTAATTAAAGAACGCCAGCGATACGGACCCAACATCGGGGCCAGTACTAACTTTCTCTACTAATTACAGACCAATCGGCTAGCCATGTTAAATGGAACAGATGGCTTAATTGCCACCTTCGTCTTTAACACATTTTTAGGTGCAGCTCTTTCATCTATCGATAGCCGGATCCAGTTGAGGGCTTCATATGTAAACAGAGGTATTAAAATGACAGGTGATTCCTATAGCAGATACGATATTGCCCCCATTCCATAATGCTACGCTTTCGGTCAATGCATTTGCCATACGTTATATTGGTTACCTGCGTAGAACGATTTACGTTTAGCTGACGTATAAACAATTTACGGCCAATTCATGATGATTTCACAAGAAGTTTATCTGGGAATTTTCCAGTCGGCTCATATACAGTGTCAATGATCAAAGCCTGCAAGAGGAAGGTACCGTTCCTAACGCAGAGTATAACACTTAGCTCCTCGAAACACGTGGTATATAATCATGTGCAAAGAATGTTCCATAAGAGTGCCTAAGCATCATGCGTTGCTTCCATTGATTACAATTAATTACCCTGCTATTTCAAGAATAGATTTATCGAGCACTCATAGAGTGCGTTCGACTTGACAGCATATCGTGTCTCTAATTTGCATTTAGCAAGGAATTAGCCTGGAATAGGGATACCGTGCCGTCCGTGTTATACCGCCCTCGGGCAACCCAATAGGGATCTTGAAATGGCCTGCAACTTTTGCTCTCCTCCTTGCGGATTGTCCTTGGGGGCCAGCCTGCCTGGTAGAGATGGGCTTTGAGGTTGTTCGCGATAATTCATTCCTCCCACACGATTATAGCGTAGGCTAATTCTGCTCTCATTGTATCACGATACTCGAGGCTTGATTGGAAAAGGGCGACCAAATTCAAATTTATAGTCAGTAGGTTAAAAGTTTCTCTTGCCAATTCCGCTTACCTTTCCTGCTGATGCGGATTGGTATGCATAAATTAGTAGTATCGAGCAAGATGAGAAAACGCTAATCTCGTTACCCTCTTCGAGGTAAATCAATATGGCCGACAGTTAGGTAGGAGAAGGGGTCTGCATTTGATCCAGCCGTACATCCATTTGGCTACTCAGACATACTACCGTTTGAATCATATTAGGTCTACACACATAGGCCATGTCCTTAATTTGTTCGAACTAGAAGGTAGAAATACATAGAGTTGAAAAAGAAGTTGATGTACGCAGTTTGCTTAAGTTCTCGTTCACGTTAGTGCTTAAGGACGTAGAATATTTGTGTTTACGAAACAGCGAAATATACAGGATTCTAATGGGCATTTTAATCTTGAAAATAAATACCTACCAACAATGAGAACAGTGGTCGAAGTCGCTAACGAATGTCGATCTGAAAGGGTCACCTGACAAACGTATACCCCCGAGTCGCTCGGATTTGCCTGAGGTATGATTGAGAATGAAACCTGATTTGAATATATTGGCCTGAAAACCTAACTGACTTTATATATTAGTACACGATGATTTCTTACCTTTTAATCATTGAAAATTATCTTTTACTAATTCCTAAGGGGTTTTGATGCGCGCTGTGCACAAATGTTAAGTTAGAAATTGTCTGCCTAATAACCTAAGTTCAATACCATAAAATTGCCAGATGTTGTGGTCAGCCATTATCCCGGTCGTTTCTAGAAAGTTATCGGGAGGGCGGAAGGCACAGAATTTCTGTGCAGAGTACATACAGGGAAGTTACGTACACTAAAAATCAAAGCTTTATACAACATCATCTCTTTACTTGCTCATATTTCCCATCTCGTATATTATTATCTATGTTTACGCACTCGCCCTTAATTAAATTGTTGCATCGTCACCATGAAAAAAAGTAAGATGTACTATTAGAAATCATTAGCTATTAATTATTATAAGATATAAAGCTTCAATACGTTATTTTTCTGTGTTTTTGGAGTCGTTTAGCCATTCTCATCATTTCTTATGACGTTTTCACTTTTCAAGTCCGTTTAATAAATAAATTAACGCGAAATAATCTATGAAGTACTAAATAAATATTTGTCTAAGCACAAAAGTGTCACACAGTCAATGGATTGTATTCAATTTTTGCGGTAGAACTTCTTAATCCACTGCTCTAACCTCTCGGCGGCGGAGGCCGAGATGCTACAATTGACGCAACCAAAGGAGCCCTGTAGTCCTGCCGATCCTACCATAACCAGTTAATGGTCAGGTTTGAAAACCTTAATCATAGATAGACGCATTCTATATTCGAGGACGTCTTCAGTAATTGACGATTCCGTACGAGTAATGTATGATTCAATTTACAGACAAGCAATAACCGTTTAGCGTAGCGAATATACATCGAAATGGCAGCAGTAAGCAGTCTCCATGATCAGTGCCTCAGATAAATACTAAAATGAGTAAACTAAAATAGGCTTGACCTGAATAAGGGCCTCCAGATACGGCACTTACTTCGTTCATATTTAGCAGTCGATTATTGCGTTTACTGGTCGTACTAGAAAGATTTTAATTGCCGACTATTTCAGAGAAGACAGTTATCGAACGTCTAGAGACCCACAGCTCATTCATTCCACTCGTAATACTGTTATAGTTGTCCATACTGGAACTATATGCCTATATTTGTCATGATGTTGTGTAATAATTTGAGGGAAGGCGTCTTCTTACCTTGCCGATCGTAAGCATTGGTTGTTCCTTGTCTTCAACAAAGGAGAACACGCGACCTTTCCACATTTCTAGTGGTTGATGCTGGTGTATCGTTGGGTGACCGTACAATGATACGGCATTGTCAGCACTATATCTGGACATATATTGGGGTTTCCAGGACAATCAAATTTGCAAACAAGCGCATAATGTATGTCAAAATAATTCGTTTTCGAAAACCCTCTAAGGCCGGTTTAATATTAACGTCAGCGTCTATCCCAATATGACTCAGGAGAATGCATCGTACTGAAGTTTCACCATCACGCTAGGCCGCTTTCAAGTGTAAAAAAAAAGCCCCCTAATTAAGGACTCTCATATGAATGAACAATGGATATTATTGTTCCTCCTCTGCTTAGCTAGCACTTTTGTTCATTGACAAAAGAAGCTATACGATTTTACACTCAGATATAGTATGGATCCTAGTACCTATAGTTTTCTTTTTCGGTGCTAACCAAACGTAGGTAGCAGATCTTATAGACGATCATGATGAAAGTCATCGCAGGCCAAATTAACAGAGCTTCATATGAAGAGAATCCAAGGCACTGCTTACCTGTAGATAGGGTGTGTGTGATTGTCCTTGAACCATACGATATCACGAACCCTTTTTCTAGTTGGCACAGTAGGACACTTCACCTGAAAGCGTTCTGAGCTTCTTACCAGCGTCACGTTCGAATCTACAATAGACATAACGAAACGGAATCAATTCCCGCCGAAATAAGGCTCTGTTAAGTGCAGATAGAAGCACTCTTAGTTGATTTGTGACGTAACAATGGACTATACCGTATTTATAATAGCACATAGCCAATGTTATTTTTCAATAGCGCATTTCCTGCCGTTAAATTACTCCGTCCTAATATAGGGAGTATCAGGATCTCTGACGAACGCATGCGTGCAGTAAGGCGACAATGCGTATAATCAAAATGTGTATCATTCATATATGGAAGCATTTTACGAAAACGCAAATATTATTTCCTAGACATAGATGGCAAAGGGTAAGTTATTAGTGACTGCTTCAAAAGTAAATTCGGACGTCGTTGCTAGCATTGAAATAGAATCGGTGCTGACCCTATATGGCTATATATACACGTAAGTTGCTAGTTTTCATCAAACCTATACTTTTGCACTTTTTTCTGCTCCTTTTTAACAGACTGTCTGAAAATGCCCAAAGTAAGTTGTAGGGATAGGCTACAGAGATGAGTAACACACTAAGATTTTCTTAAAATTATAATATGCTAAGTTAACCAAGAAAATTACAAATTAGAGCGGATACCTAGTGCAATTGGATAAACAGTGAACGTGAGCCAACCAACGTAGCTCATATACTGCACCTAGAATTTGATTCCATTTTTGGGCCGGCGCCCAATCCAACGAGCGACTCCTTTCGTAGACTGAAATCGTATTCTGTGTGGCAAAACTGAATAAATACGAGAGATGCAAAGGGCGCCCCTTTTACCGCCATCGAACAGCCCACAAAGGCTACCGAACTCCCACTTGTGCCTGACTTCTTCTCGAAGAGAAAACACTCAAATGATGTCTCGTGCCTTCTATTAGGTTGGACTGCCGGATACAGACGGGTAACTCACTACATACGATTCGGGTCGAAGTCAATCTAAAGACGAGAATGGTTGGGACGGGGAGCCGCGCATATGTGTTGAGACGAAATAACGTGGGGCGAAGCGAGAATTTTGAGGAGAAACGATCCAGGAAAAAAGAGAGAAAGAGAGAGAGAATTGCCCTGCAGATGATGGAGGATAAATAAATGTGGCGAGTGGAGCCAGTGGAGTTGAAAAAAACGAATCGGAGTTTAAGTCGCATTGAGTTAGCTACCTCCGAATGGTATGAGGCGGCGTAGAGCTCTGAACGGAAGGTGACGCAGAGAGGTCAGATTATTGAGGTGAAAGAAGATCTCACTGTTCCTGAAGGTGTCCACTGCTCGTCTGAATGGGCTTCGATTCACCTGCCGCTTGTGGGCAACGAGATTATCGTTCATAGACGACCGAAGACAGCCGGTCTACGGCGATCTGGCAAAAGACAAAACTGATCTACCCAATCACTAATATATTGGACTGCCTATTTAATGGTCAGTGTCGTACAACTCTGCTACAACGTTACCAGCTCTATTCACATTAGCGAGTTTCGCGCCCTTGTTGTAAACCAAATGTCTCTATTCTACATTAAATCTTTGATAGTAACAATAAACTAAGTAAAGATAATACAAAGAATATTTCTATACATATGTCATGTTCGTATAGGGACGTGATGTTACGTTAATGATGGAATAGAAATGATGGAATAGATATTATCTGTTTTCCAGTGAAACCAGGCAATAATTATATGACGGTAGCTATTGACTATAGTCTCATTTTGATGTCTTTTGAAATTAGCCTTTTTATGAGTTAAGTTAGTATTTTCTGTTGTACCGTCTGTGTTTCGCGCCAAATTATGAAATAATGCTTTTAAATAAATCAATCTATAGGCTCTTATACAATTAAACATATAAATTAAAGCGGAAAGCTATAAATCTTTGGGGGTACGAGCAAACTGAAAATTTCAAAAGCAGGAATAAACATTTCTTACGAACAGTGGACATACCACGACTACTTACCTAACAAATAAAAGGCCAAGAGTGCGGTTACGCACTCTTGGCCTTTTATACGTTTATGCAAAAGTCACTTTATTATTTTTATTGAAAGATATTAATTAAATTATTATTAGAGAAAAGATTTATACCTACGCGGTCCTAGTATCAGTGAAAAAGTAGAGATCTGCGTTAAATAACATTTGTTTCGTAATGCGCAAGGCACTTTTTTTTGAAAATGAATTACTTTAGAAGCAACCAGTTGCCGTAGGGCTTTAATTGTTCCAGGTGAGTTGGCAAGTCCAATGGTTAGTTACCCATGGCCTGTAGTTTCCCAAACAGGCCTGGTCAAATCTAATTCGCTACGCTGGGTTACTGACCCATTGGCCACGTCAGCAATATATTATCTACAACCGGCAATCTCTGGCACGTTGCACTGAAAGTTATAGGCAAACTTCGGTGTGCTTATAACTCTGAAGTGGCCTGGCGCGTCCCTGCTTTATCGCGTGCTTCGCATCGTCATCTTGGCAATGATAGAACCGTTCAAATTCAACAATGTCAAATACAGCCCCAGCAAAATACTACAATAGCAATACCAAAATGTGCCCAAACGAAAAGATTCAAATTAAACCAGAGCATTTTTATTATGGGACCTTTATGGGTTTAGACTAAAGCCCCGAAGTAACATTAAAATCTAGATTATACTTCGGCCAAACAGTACGTCGGAGAAAGGCGTGAATATAATAAATACAAGTAGTCTTCTATTCCGCGTAGCTAGACCTGATTCATCTCTACGTGTACCCGATTTACTGAATAACACCGCTCTTAACAAACAGATAGAACTTTCACTCAAATGTATTTAATACCAATATATACTTGGATTTTGACAAGTATTTTTGAATTTCCATTGTGTGGGGGCTACAAGATATCAAGCATCACATTGAAGTTTTATATTGAATTATACCAATATTGAAGCACAATACGAACTAGCTATAGAACTGACCGGGGTAGCTTAAACGGTTGAAGATATTTTTTGGTTCAGTATGGCAGCTCGAAGTACCGCTATGGCCAATCGCTACGGCTTGATCGAATACAGAATTATTTCACCGTTACGTAATTTCAGTTGAAATCGGAGAACAGATACAACAGCGTTGTGCTTGTAGATCAAGCAAACAATGAAGTTCACTCCGACTTAATTCGGCCTTATTGACAGTTTTACTTCACACATGCTCAACGAAGTCTGTTTTGTTAGGACGTTATTATGAACCTAACCTTGTTTAAGGATCTGCACGTAAATTTTTCTTCCTAGCTCAGTTATGCTTGACGAGCTCCATTCATAATGCAGACTTTGTAAATAAAAAAAAAATATTCAACCAAATGGTCAAACCTCGATTTGTGATTGTTTCTTTTAAACATTATATATATATATATATATTAGCTAAAATGCTATATATATATATAGCATTTTAGGTAAAAACACTAGCTTTGATTGTTTTGTTTCTGTACTCACCACTGGATGCTGAGTAGCCGTCAAGTAGAAATAGAAATATTACAAATGGCAACAGTCTCATTTCTTCCCTAGTCGACTTCACGTGACACTTTGAAGACAATCTGAAGTATACGTATAGTTTTACAGTACAACAATCAATGATAAACGTCTTACTCACTCCGTAGGTATATAATTATCGTGTTCCACTATCATGTTTTCACTGAATGTTCCTTTTAACTGAAAACTGATAATAGTAATTATTACTATTCAACGAAATAAACAAAGGACATCCCGATACTGTGGCCAACCTGCGTGCCGCCCGCGGCCGCAACAACAGCTGTTGTTGGCTGTTCCTGTGTTACCTCGTTTGAGCTTTTTGTGATTGCGGAATCGTCGTATTTGATACTCTCTAACCGGAAGTAGCCACTGTGCCTCTTGACCAATCTGTGTATTAGCGAATATTTCCATAGACAAAAGCAATGTGTTAGCTAGGAACGCATCGTCTTTCTTCGTAAGTGGCTTCTTGAATAGACACTGGGAGACCCGTAAATTTGGGCGTAAGTAGATCTGAGTTTCGGCGTTTGCCTAATGTCAACGTCCAATTTCACGACAATCTCGCTACGTCACTGAACGGATTGCCGGCATGTTCTTGATAATCTCTTTCGGACGATGTCGCCGTTACTGCCTGAGTACATCCGATCTATGGTCGGTACCTCTTTCTATGTGGATCTGAACCTCTATGCCACTGAGTGTCTGTCCGACTGTGTGAACGGGCGCAGCGTGTGAGTGCGCGAAATGGTTGGCGCGGGAATAACTGCGTGTTCGAGCGTGTGCATGATCCCTGATCCGTCAGATCCATCCACAATTTGAATTACGTGCTTTGCCACGCGATCCGACTGAGTATGCGCGGCAGCCGCGGGCCCTTTACCCCAGAAGGTACGTCGTACCTTGTTATACACCAACCGGCCGCCTGGCCGACCGGTCGCTCAATTGACTCAATCGGCTGCGTGTGGGCGGGTCCAACGAAAGGCCATCGCAATAGCCCCGCAGGCAGTCCACTGATGCCCCGCCTTCGTAAGCCGCTCACAACAGTCTCAGTCTCCGCATACAAGCAGTTCGAATTCTTACAATACTTCTCTTATGATAGAATGGTCCCCAGAAATCCGACACAGTATGATCCGACAAAAAAGATATTTTTACATTTAGTTGTCTGTGCCATGTAATATAGCAATATAATTTCATAAATGTTCATAGAACCAGCTCCCGAATGGGTAATTTTTTGCTTTGGCTGTCGTTAAAGACGCTTCATCGAAGTGACTGACTGGGGGAATAGTAAAATACAGTGCTTGCTGCATAAAGCGAGATGAGCTGTCCGTGCTGACGTCTGTCTGTTCCATAGAGTAACAAGGAAGGCCTCTTTTTGACAGAGCACAATATGAGCAGAAACGCTTTTTTATTGTTCTAATTGAATTGTGCTGTTCTATATGAATTGTGCTACGCGACAGTTAGAATTCATGAATGCCCGTTTTGATTACTTGGGCTAGGATTATCTATTTAGCACCTCACTAATGGCCTAAGTTGAGCAACTACAATACGATACAGTTTTACGAAAAAGGTCGTGTTCAATTAATTACATATACGTATAACGGCAGAATGCGAGCCGTCTTTCCTAGTGTCCATACGTTCGTCTGCTATTCCTGGTAGCAAAAGAAAGCCAGTTCCTTTTAGAACAAAACAACAAATCTGCTATTTCTGTAATTCTGAGCAGAAACCGGCTATTATTTAAAGTCTCTCGCGCTGGCGTGACCGTCAATGAAATCGATCTCCAGATAAGTTGTCCAAAAAAGCTCTAACCGTTCAACTTTTTACTTCCACGCGCTGTCGGATGCTCGGGCTTGCAATTAGTTCAAAATTTAATTCTGCTAGCATTTTTTCTGATACACAGCGCCAATTCGACGAATTGATACCCCTAGCGCATGTGTAGTATCAAAAAAGTAGATGGTTATTTTGGAAACTCTACTATAAAATAGCTATAATCCGAAAACGGGGCGGTGGATAGTAATTACATTGAATAACAGCGACTGTCGAAGTGACACTTCTAGCGTAGGCGATCTTAACGAAGGAATTTGTGTCTGATGTGGTACAGCGGACCACTAAAGTGCAGACGGACTTTTCGTAGTTTATTATAAAGCCTAAAACAGAGGTTACGATATAACAGTGATGATCTGCTTACTTGTAGCCCTACGGCAACGTTGCCTTCGAGTGGCTAGAGCAACGACTAAGGATGGGTTGCTACATCTTTATCAGTATTGTTTAAGCTGGCCAAGAAAGCGCTGCAGGCCTGGACCTGGGAAACTTGCGGATGTTAGACGAGAGGAATAATTGTTGCTTGTGATCTGATATTCCAAGTGAAGGGTGCAGCGTTATCGATCGTAAACGCATCTCAGCAACAAAAGCTCTGTAGCAATGCACACTCTTGCCTGAGGGAAGACTCGTTTCGTGCGCATAACTTCGAAGAAAACGCCGCGAACAGGTAAAGTAACTACAGGTCACAACCCAATTATTAACCCATTCTATCCGATGTCGTTTCGAATGTACCCATTTTTAACAAAAGCGATTACGAATGTATCAGGTAACGAAATAGCCACTTCAAACGCGTACCGAACGGGTCTGTTTAATGTCTTTTTTTTTATTAGAATATATCGATTCTAAACGGCCATCTTCCTTTAGATGCTGCAAATAGTCTTTATAAAACAACATATAAGAAAATTACTAAATCGTAAACATTGTCGAAATCAGCTACAAAATGAATGCCCTATCTACAACCTTGAGCCTAAGGCGCACCACTTCGCTAAACTCACGGTAACGCTTTTTCGCTAGCATAATATATTATACAGGTGGAATGTTACATCTTTTTTCATGGAAAAATCAGTAATAAAGTGGTGCGTTGCATCTTTGAATTGCAATACGCTATATACATTATAGAATGTTAATCTTAATTGGCCCCAGGTCCTCGTGGGCTAAAAAACGAGCAAAACAGACATCTCGCAGGTATCTGCATTTTCTACTGCCAAATAAGATAGCCATGGCCTTCATTTACGTTTCTAGTCTTGACCCGAATTGGGTCAAGATTCCCTAAAATCCTAAAAACCATTATTAATGAGAGCCTTTCTCAAAAGACAAGACGGTACGTTCTCCGCATCGATCTTTATGTGGGTACCCGCTTCTTCCTGTAATTTTCAGAATGGAAAATTATTTCAGATTCATTTAATATACTGGACTAGTATAATAAATATCCACAATCAATTCAGTTAACTAGTCCATGTGAGTTTTATTTAGGCTGTAACAATACTCTTAATCAATAGTCCATCTCATACAGTTTAAATTATATTTACCGTATATTTTTTATTTCAATTATAATATAAATATAATTAACTGTTGAGCTGTTGATTTCGTGGCTTACGTCGTCAGGTGCACACTTAATCATAGGTACAAGCATTAAAATGCATCATAATTAATAGCATTACAAGCATTAATCAACCATCCAAGCATCTCATGGTGCGAAGTATCAGGCTAATTTGTACCAGAGTTCTGAACGAAATAAAAAAACAACAGTATGACAGTGCAATGATAGACTCAAACCTAGCATTTCTCATCTTTTCATACCTATAACGACCTATCTAGTAGCTAGTCTTCGTTCTGCTTGTCTACCTAAACTGGTCCTTCCCAAATCTAGTCACTACCTAGAGCAACTAACTACAATGAGTCGCACAGGGCAAATTATGTTGGCAACAATAGTTCTCTTCACTTGGGATCATGTTATGGACAACACGTTGTACGTTATATGTATGTGCATAAATTGTCTTCCTTCTGGTTGCGATGGTGTCTATCTGCCAAAGGTATTATCGAATCTACGTCTCTGATTGTCAGCTGAAGAATATAAGCTGTTGCCATGGTAACTTTTAGTAACTGGAAAGTACTTGTACATATGTTGGGACAGAAATGGTACGAGTTACAGCCCTTTGGGTTCTGGTTTGGGTTGCAGACAATTCACGACGATGCATGGTACGTTTTGCCAAAATAGTTGTCCATCAAACCTCTTTTCGCAGGTTTGCCATTACCGGACGTAGTGATGAAGATGCTTCTGATAGGATAGAGGGCAAAATAAGAAGAATAAAGAAGGCTGTTTGGCATATTAAGGTGGAATCTGTCCAAAGATCCTAGTTCTGAATCGAAATCACAGTTCTTACATAATTGAGAGAAGTTATTCTCGCATCATCGCATATCCCAACGAAAATACAATTCCAGCTCTGACTATGACAATTTGATCAAGCAGCGACTTTTTGGTATCTCTTTGCTGTCGCCTACACATGTGTATAAAAAAAAACACAGTAGCCTTTTAGAAGACCCTTACAACAGTCCATTGTTTGTCCTAAGAGGCAACGCAATCAGTTGCATGGGCTATGGGACTTGCCTGTACCACAATTGCTCCTATCTGTTTTTCGCGATATGGGTAATTTCTTGGAGCTGATGAATGATGATGTCGTTGATCGGCTTTGTTACTTTAACGAGTTGTGCTTCTATGTCTATTTGGCCTTTTTTTGACCAAACTTAATGTCCTTCCATTTACTCAAGTCCATGCTGGGCATGCGGTCGGAGGTGCATCCGTATCTGCAACATTGAATACGTAACGAGTTCTTGTTAAAATCTGTCGAAAGACCTCAAATTAAGTGCGTACTTCAATTGTGATAAGAGTTTCTATAATATAATATTGGTATATATAATCGGTGTGTGTCTGCATGCTGTGAGAGCAGGAGAGCGTCATCGCACCTTCTTCAAAGATTCTGCCGGAGCTCTGCAAACTTTATAAATTGCTAGCGGCACCACACGGCGTACTTACCGGGGATTTCCGTCAGAGGTCGCTTTTTCGAACACATGCAATTGCATATCGTGCATATCGTCCGAGTTATCGCAGATAAGGCGTGCCAACGAGAACTTACGAATTTCCGCCAGCTGGTCAAGGGTGAACGAAGAGGGCCAGCCGTGGTTCTCGAACCTGTTGGGACAATTTCATTTGAAAGAATCAGATTTATACTTATTGTTATTGTGAAAATGATCACGTGTCTAACTATGCACTATATTAAAGTATGGCTATTTAAGTTTGAAACGTGGTAAATTATTGGTACTCAATAGATAATGTTATCGAAAGAAGTTTATTCAATCTTGTACTTATCACGACAAATGCAAAGCTGAATAAAAACGTAATAATATATGGCAAAATAAATATATGGGTTATTAACTAGTTATTCTCTCCTAAATTTGATCTATTTTAAGCATAACTGGGTTGTTTATGATTCAAGGCACAACTACCCCAATTGAATCAATCTGTTAAGCTTGAATTTTTACTTTTTATATATCAATGATATGCGCCTTGGGCATTAAATGGTGCTCAAAATCAATGTCATAAAATAGAGCTGGCCAGAAGAAATTAGGTCAGGCCTTTTTTTTCTTTTTTAGATCATCTTTTTTTCATTTTTAGATCATTTTTTTTTTTTTTTTTTTAGATGACAGTAGTCCGAATCGCTATGTTCATCAATATTTACTATTTTCTCTAACAAGTATCTATTTAAAGTAGATTTTTGTTTTTCTTTCCACTCTGGATGCACTCAAATCGAAATAAGGCCGGATACGGATAGTAAGAGAACAGAAAAACGTGTTTGTACCAGAGATCTCTCGCACTAGCGGTCATTCAAGATCTTCCCGATGCATCGGTTTCAGTCTGAATGCTTCATGGTAACAAAAACCACTTCTATCGACTGAGTCGTCTTAGTTTTATGTTGCACATAAAATTGAGGCAATAAAATTGGACGCCAATCGTATAATGGTAGCATAAGTAGCAAACAGGCAAAAAAACGACTTATCCGTATAGCGTATAGCCCTCCCGACAAAATGAAGCTACCATATTATTCTGAAGTTATGTTTTTTTTTTATTTTTAAAGCAGTTCGTGTGGTAACAGTTTGTGGGATAATTTATTGCGCATGAGCACTTGGGCTCTGAAGCTATCTTAAGGAGCGGAACGGCTACCGGAGCAGGGAATTACTCACCAGAAACGGTCGCCGCGACGAAGATTCGCAAACTGTTCCCCGATGAGGCAACTGAATGTAGGACCCAGAAGTCCGCCAGGTACAGGGAACTCACCAACGCCGGCAGACCACAGGTCCAAATCATCGGGATGCCTAGCAACGACAATGAAATATTAAGAAATTCATTGGATATTGGTAGATATCTGCAAAAAGTAAAATGGGCCAATGTGAAATAACATAATTGTATATAGTACGGCACTGAGCGGGACAAAGATTATGTTTATTATTTTTGTACATCTTCCCGAGTAACATATTTGATATGTTTATAATGAAATGTTACGTTTCACACCTTCCGATCTACACGTGAGAATTCGATCAAATGCGCGTTGTTCGGGACGCCCAAAAAGTGTTCTGTCGTTTCTGCAGACCATTTGCAAGACTGATGAGTTTATAGCTAACTTAATGTCATGCAAATTATTATCTAATCAAATAAACGATCGTAAAAACCTAAAATAACCGCTGTGTTGAACGTTTTTTACTTACACGTACGTTAATAGCGACTTTTCCTTTAAAGGCGTAGCACAATAAGCTGCGTTCGACGCGCAACGATCAAAGGAACTAAATCATCACTACTACTCACTTGTAGATTTGGGAGAAACGATAAATCGTCTTGTTAGACATATAGCCAACAAGGTTCCAGAAGCTTTTAGAACGTGGAAGACCACAATATTCGCGGAAATCATTGTAGCCTGGAACGCCAGTTTCACGACCTCGTTGAAGATTCAAGGCGACTAAATCCATCCCAAAGCCATCTCCATGTTTCTCGAACAGATGATTTGTAACCTGCAACCGAAATTAGTATCGATGCTCTGTGCCAGGCAATTGGTTTCACCCCAATATATATTTCGTTTTCGCATACAGATACATTTTGCAATAGCCGGCAGCTAAGTGCACAGGTGCCAAATCGATTTACCTCAGTGGTCACCTCGTGATCTACACGATTGGCCTGCTGATTCACCATACCCAAGATGAAGGTATCGATCACCCCGGGTTTGTATAAGTCATAGGGCTGACGGAGTAGGCGCGAAAGACGAATCGATTCTGAAAGTAATTGCGTCTTATGGTTTACGGTAGGCTGAATAGATTGTACTGGTCAGTAATTGAAGCCCTTTCTGGTTAGGTACCTAGTATGTTACTATCGTCATGCGTACACTTCATCATACTTCAAACAGACCGAAAAGGACTCACCAATCTTCTCATGGAATTTATTATAGCGATCTGTTACATCGGGAAGCAACGTGTGTCCAAATCGAAATGCAGCAGATTGGAACTCCTGTCTGATAGCCGCGTTGATCTGAATACACAAATGCGACATATGCATGTCGTGAAAACAGACGTGGGCTGTTGAGTTTGTTTGGAAATGAAATACTAAATAGACATAGAATCTGATACGCCATGCATATGCGCCCGAATTGTTTTGTTTATTTGTTCGTACCTTAGGATCATAGCCGTGATAATATCCGTCCTTGGCTGGCTCAAGGCCATACTTGCGAATGGCATCAGGTCCAATAACCATAGGCAACCATTCGTTAATAACGATGTGTTGTACCTGCGCGGTAACAAGGTGACGAGTCTCCTGGAACAGAGTCTCATCGTCCCAGTGTGGGTTGATTTTTTGCAAGATTCCGGCAACCTTATTGTGTTCACGCATCCAGAGCGTGTGCATGACTGCCAGGGCCAATTGCTCGTTAACTCGCTCGTCCCCTGCGTCAAAGCAGTAGAGGTTACGTGGGCGTGACATACAGCCGACGTCAGCCTCGACAGTTTTCATTGGCAACAAGTCTTTCAGCCCTAGATCCTTGTACAGGTTAGTGGATTTTAGGAGTCCGTTTTGGTACGTTCGGAGACGAGAGCCCACCTCCGAAGTAGAACCGTACAGAAAGCCGGCGTCAATGAACGCTGAAATTGTGTTGGAGGCCGACCGTGGACCAAGAGTACAACCAGGACGAAGTGAAGCCAGTAGACGCGCAAATTCAAGACATTTGCGATTGAAGAACTTGTAGAAAGGATCGTCATCAGGAATTTTGATTGGCATACAGTTTGGATGTCGTTTATCCAGAGGCGTACTGAAATAACCCATATGTGGTGATACATATCACCGGTGTTGTTTTGCCACTTACAAGACCATCTTTCTGATTACTTTAGCTCTATACCATGATAATCATAAGACCTATGAGGGATTGCGCAGCTCCGCCTCGACTCGTTAACTTCATATAAAAAAATCGTATGCATGTTGCGCATAGCTCTCTGAACTAAAATACTTACGGGCAACAGACGATATCTTGTCTCTCGTGATCGAGGGTCGGAGCGGCCAGGGTCAGATCGTGATCTAGCAACTGACCGAAGGCGACAAGAATGTTTCGAACGCGTTTGTCTTTCTCCGAAACGTCGTGGTGGATAACGAACGAGACCATTCGAGGGTTGGGAAGTTCGCTTCCATCGCGAGCCCGACGCGGCTCCGAGATGCCATCGGCGTACGCAGGTGGCATGAAACGGACCATGGCCGAACGCGTAGAACCCCATGACGGATTTTCCAAGTTGTTACACTGTCCGGACAGCGTTCTGAAGTCGATTGTTTCTCTTAGTTGCTATTGCTTGACTTATTTGTATCGCTATAAAAGGTGTTTTCACAAAATGACAATTATTTGCCGATGCCGTCTGAGGGAGCGCTGATAAGAGGTGGCATTATTAAGTGACCGTCTGCATCCAACATCACATTCACGTTGTGAATAACGCTTCGCATTGGTTGCTATAGTAACTGACCTGTAGCGAGATACCTCACACTTAATAGGCTTGAGGAACGTAGGGCAGATATCATTAATTATCGTGCGGGATGTGTCAATTTTGGGGAGGCCAAACACGATCTCCTGATACGAAAGGCGGAACCGCTTTGCCAAGATCTTGGTGGCTTCCAACACTACACAGACAAATGATGATAAAAAAAACATATAGGCGAAACTTCTCACGAAAATGATCATTGCTGAGCACAAAGTCAGCACCGCTAGCGACCACCATTCAGGCTTTTGTTCATATTCTTTTTGGTTACATTATACTTTTTAAAGGAGCTACTATGCAACACTGACTGATTCTTTATTTCAACGTCCTCGTGCGCACAGATGTACATACCGATTTCAGCTGGAATTGTGACGTGCTCAGGGGTGGGGGTATCTGATGTCAACTCGTAAATTTCTGGAGGAACATGGCCCCCCGAAAATTTGTCCTTTGCCTCAGCCACTGCGTCGTTGACGTCATCGTACGTAATGCACTTCTGTACCCCAACACCTCTGTGAGCATGCGCGTGTACAGGCGAAAGCATGTATTGTTAATAGTTTCATTGCTTCTTGTTTTTATGTATTACCTTATCTCACACTGGTACACAATAAGGGACATTATAACGCATATCGCATATGATCATAACGACTGCTTTCAAGATATGGTTAGATAGAACGGACCCGATCAGTGGATTGTTATTGAGGTTTTCTCGATACATATTGGCTATGGTGACGTTGCTTTTCGATTAAATTTCTATACATGTGTGGATAAATCAATAGGCTTGCAGCGGTCGACTGCTACGAAAAACAGATCCTGAAAAAGAGACGAATCGAGCAGCAGGCGTCATAAATACCGTTGACTTTCCGTGGACAGGTAGCTCTCAACGTCTGCCTATTTCATTCACGAAAGATTTACGCGCGATGCTATACTTTACTGCATTACGTTGGCTGTGTTATGAACCGTCTAATAATAATAATAATTATCTATTATAATTGGACATCTGAAATTATTTAATACAATTCCGCTTCAAATAAAAATCTACTGAAGCATTTTCTGAATACAGCTGGCTAATTCGAACGTTGGCTTTTACCGAAACGACGATTCTTCATAATACAAACCAGTTCGAACGTAACTGTTAGTCTAATTTACAAAAACGGTACGAAATGTGACTTCCGAGGCATAATTCAGAAAATTTACGCGACTGTGACGTTCAAATGTGCGTTAATTACATACAAGTTTTCTGAGACTCCATATTGGCACTTACACATCTGTGATGGCTTTTGCGGATATGATAAGCGCGCAGTCATCAGGTAACGCATAGCCGCCAGCTATAGCCAGGGAAGCCGTCGCTAATAAACTGAAATAGAATTGATGCCACAGCAACCTGTACGTATGAGGGAAGTCAGAAAGCAAACCTATGAATTTATAAATTTGTAAATAAAAATAATTACGAAACATGCTTAAAATCTTATCTGCGCTTATCCAATAATAACACAAAAAAAAATCATAGCTTTGAATACTTCACGCGCGACGTGTGCTTCAATTTATGCGCCTGTTAGCCGAAGGGCATTACATCAACTACTACGCCATTAATTTTAGCATGGATGAAACAGCTTAATCTACGTTAAATATATTACGACACAACAAGTTGAGTTCAAGAAGTTGAAGTTTTTCGTTCAAACGCATTAGTGCACCAAAAGTTCCCTTAGACCAATATTACTATACTGTGTTATTATTAGTTTGATTAATTTTTAACCTTTTATCGCCGTTAGTACTCAGGATATTGTACATTGTTCAGCTTTATTGAAATGATATTGAAAAATACCATATATCATTGATAAGAAAGAAACTAATTTATTTGTGACAATATAGTATATGCTGATGAGTATTATGAGAAACTGTGGACGAACAAGAGCCTTTGCGTTTTTGCCCGGCAAAAAAACGTTACTCTTAGAACGTGTCACTATCAAACTTTTGCAATTGTTATGCAGAGACGCATCGCAACAATCAGGCGTTCCGTCAATTTCGTGTTACTCGACGTTGATCGAAATTTCGGAAGATGGCTCAGCCAGGTATTTTTTTTTTGGCATTTTATCTAACTTTTACTGACCGATAAAGAAGAAATACATCCAGCTGGTTTCTCTACCGAAACTCGAAGCTTACATTTTATAAAAACCATTGTATTTTGAGCTTTGTTAAATAGGATGCCGCCGCTGTTCGTTTTAGAGGGAAATTGACAGAAATAAATGGTCTCAGTGTATATCCAGTTTTCTTTTCATATATGTGAAGTAAAAGGAAGGCTTCACATTACTATTGTCGTTGTTGTTGCTAGTGTTATGGTTATTGACGACGACAACAACAAATTTAGTCTCTTTGAAAAAAATTCAATGCATTGACTTTTTCATAACACATTATTCAGACAACATAATGTCGTCTAGATATATACCGGATTACAGATAACTTCGATTGGGTTAGAATTTGCCATGGATAATTACTTGTAAACAGAATCGTGCTTGCCTACGATAGTCGTATACAAGCTTCAGTGCAGTGAGGTTGGCTCTAGAGAACGCTCCGTACATCGTCAGTTTTTGCTCGTTTCTCGAGCTAAACACGACCTGCCGATGTACCAGTGTACTTGGACAATTAGAAGTCCCGTATGCTGCGTAATAAAACGAACTTTCATCAATACGCGGTGATCAAGTCGCCATATTTAACTCGGCTGTAAATGATTATTAATATATCTTGTCTCCTCCAGCGTTACTCACAGGAATCTTCACACGAAGTCACACGTGGCCTACCAATCTCTCGCCGCTAAGCGCGTATAACATTACTTGATACGGCTACATAAGTCGACAATATAAGTGTCGTAGACTGACATTTCCTCGAATCAATTGTAGGGAGGCCACATAATGTACGGTGTACATTATGTGTGTGTACGGAAATCATACTAGTATCATCTTCTTTTTGTGGCGCCAGCTGTTTTCAGCTCTTATCCATTAAAATAGCGCGCAGAAACAATGACACATGTATTAAAAAAAAAAAAAGTACTCACGAGCTATTTTTAATCACCCGGCAGTGCGCGTTGTCCGATTTTGGTTTTGCTGACATCTTGAACTGTGAGGGAACAAAGCAGACGATGCGAAGCTACCTTTCCTTGTTGGCTTTTCTATTGACTTGGGGCCAAAACAAAGAGCCAATTGTTCACTTATCTTATTCCGAACGAAGATTTACGTATGGATGTACCTTGCTGGTCAAACTTATGACGCATTTGTACAATATTGTGATCTTCAAGCATTCAAGTCGATAATACGAGGAACGTCCATTGAGATAGCTTAGAGTGAAATATGTTCTAGCAAAATGAATATCCCAATTAAAAAAAAAGTATTTTACGTTTAGTAAAGTGTGTTTCTGGGATCGGATACGTACTGTTTACATAAACGAGCAACATGTTTCTTTTGCAGGACATTATTTTGCACTCCCTGCACTATATGTATCTGCCAGTCTATTCAACGTACCTAAACAACAGGTGTCTATTTTGTTGTATGCAAACGTGTAAATGAATTTAAACTGTATCAGCCATAACAAAGGGCTCACTATACCTGTGTATCATGTTTTATCTCTGGTTCTTTTGCGAGAACAATAAATGACTTTCAACTCTACGACGGGTGGGCCCAAATGATAAGAAAACGGGAGTCTTTGGCCAAGAAAACATTGGCGTCAGGCCTCCACTTTCAGTGATCCCCAACGATTAGTAGTTATATTTCGCTTTGGCCGCTAGCTAGCGAATTCTGCATTTCGTCTACCGCCAATATTCATCACCGTTGTCAGGAGTTTTAATGACGAAAATATTGTGGAAGTACTATGCACATATGCGTACGTTTAGATGGACGCACGTAATCGGGCCAATCTTGAAGCTGTATTCCATTTGAACACGGCAAAGAAGCCGACAAAGCCCTTTTGTGCGTCGTAGCGATATTCTAGAAGCTTTTTTTTAAACTTCTTTTCTTCTTATCCGTTTTTGTCCTCCGACGATCCAGCATGACCTTGCCTCGTACATTCATAACGCAATTTGATATAGATTGACTACAGATATACTCGTCTATATGTGTATAGTAATATATTTTTCGCAGGAACTAAGCCATTGGGCATCCACATATAATATCTAACTAAAGTCTAGAATTTGCCTTGACACATGGCCTGCTAGGTTTGAAGAGCGACTTTATGTAGCGTATAATAACATATAAACTAGCGATTATCAGCTGTAGTAAGTTCTAGGCGGCTTTTTTGTTCACACATTTTCTTCACCTGGATCTTCAGTCACAATAATAGTGATAAATTAAATCGTAAATACAATAATGAACAAATAATAACAAAATAATGAATATATATTGCATGATCCTGGGATCTGTACGGGCCAAGGTAAGGCTGAACTATATTAGTCAATATTATTTCAGGCAAAATGAAGGGTCAGCCATTGTTTATTGCCGGGAGAAAATTAAATGATTAAATTGCGTCAAAGCGCAACCCACCGTAGTGGGTATGCGCCCCCGCATAGTGCGAAGACGATAATTGACCAAATGCAAGTATATTGTATTCATTGTTTCTAGCTTGCCTATACGCTGTGTCCTGTTAATTAATCAGTAGTAGATATTATAAATCGATTTAAAACAGCCCTCTCCGGAACTTCTCATCACTGTTGCTCATGCAGAAACAACCGAGATAAGGAACTGTGGTCGTTAAATACTGCTAGGCTTCTATCGGTGCGTACAAACAAAAAAAAGATTGATACATACAGAGAGTATGCGAGAAGACATGCGAGGAAGCAGTCGCCACTCTTGACGATAAAGTCTTTTTCCGTAAGACTCGTGAATTGGGGATGCGTAAGATTACGCTGCAACGACAACTAGGAATTGTGCGAAAAGCTGCATACGTTGCTACGTAAATTCATTCGCGTCGTAGACTGAACGCACCTTAAAGAAGTTAATATTAACCACATTATATCCAACATGCGAGGACCAAGTTGTACTATAACAAAGGTAAGGCCAATTTACGAACCATTGAACGTAAACGTATCA
>NW_019213141.1:45170-119353 GCF_002532875.2 Varroa jacobsoni
GTTTGAGTTTCAAAAATGATGCATAACTTAGAATGTGGTGTTAATTTATTTGTTGTTGTCAGTTTTAATTATCATCATATCGTTTCTCTTATCAACCTCGTCATCATGCACATCTGCTCAGATGGTCACCATTATGGTCGTGTTGTCCTCAATTACCATCGAGGAGCCTCCGCTCCCTCATTAACTTCTTCTCGCATTCATTTCATTCCGATGCATTGCAGGGCATTAGGCCACCGGCATCAAGTCGATCAATAAATCGAAATCCGTCATTTTAATCCATTTTGGATCTCGGCTTCTCTTCTCACTTCTTTTTTTCGGTCTGTATTTTCTACGTCTGTGTGTGCACAACGATCTTCAACTTTTGTCTGGCTGCTATTATCGTCGGCAAAAATAGCACCGATGATGTTACCATAGCGCTCCTACCATTTGATTATTAGTGATAGCATTAATTACATATACACGATGCGAATTTTCTCTGGAAATCGTTTTCTCGTAGTTTACCTTTTTTCTTTTTTTTTTTGCTGTCGTTGTTTTTATATTATCATTATTTGTGTTGTTATAATTAATCTCGATCACTACACACCGCTTGTATCCACTGCGTTTGATAAATTTCTCGTCTTCGTTGATTATTTTTATTTCTACGAACTTTCGCTTTCGCGTGTGATTTTTTCTGCTATCCTAGTACACCTTATACCTCCACATCATTCCTTTATTATCAGTATTTCCTGTCCTTATGGTATGCCAGTGTTAGCATCAGCTTTTCATCATTTCCTTTTATTCCTGTCTCACCATCCTCGCCTTGTCACCACGCCTATATATATATATATATATATATATATAAAGAGATATTGGTCAGTTACCACCATAATCACCATTATAATCTGCCTATTTTTCATCGCGCTTTTATCTCATAATTATATCTCCACCATCTCATCAGTTTCATCAAGCTTATTTTATTATCATAATTATTACCACTATGTATATATATATATATATCTTTTATCCTCATCTTTCTTTCTCGCTATGTCTCGTACTCGCGCCCCTTTCTACTTTCTCGCTTACCCATGTGTGTTATTTTCGCTCGTTCGGACTTTTCCCGTTGCATTTATATATGGGTCTATATGGTTCATGTGATATTTTTTCTTTCATTAGTTGCTGTTGCCAGGGTTGTCGTCATTGCTGTCTTTAGCACGTAACGTAGCTTGTCTATAAAACTGTAGTCCGCAGCAGCTCAGAACTCAAGACCTCATATTTCACGCTTCGACTGTCTTGTGTGGCACTTCATTGGCCCTAGTAGCAGAACGCGCGAAACGTGTCAGCAGCCAAATTGCCCGCGGTCCTATAGCAGGCTAAGTTGATCAAGCCACCGCCACATATCGTAAACCTATTCACTTCTTCGTTTTTCCGCAAACGATCATTATTCGCCGCTGCAGTTCTCGTACGTTTTGCCGGGTTGTGTGTTTGTGCGCGTGTGTGTTCATGTACTGTGCTATGTCTCTCATTAATTTATCTAAATCTATTAATATGCAGCTTCGCTCAACACTTATCGCGACTGCGCCACCGAAAAATCATCCACCACCGATATATCCGTGCAACTGCTCAATGATTGGCAATAACTATTTACCACACGATTTCCTAAAACTTCCAAAAAAAATCCCTACAAAAACTTCACGTCAAAGTTCATCTCAATCATACCATCTTATGGCAGGAAACGCAAACATCACCGGTACGGTGCTAATCGCCAAGCAGGAAGCGAAGTGGTGGAAAAGGTTTTCAATGCAGACGCACAGGAGGTTTCATTGTCCGTGAACAGACTTCACCTTATTTCATGGATTTGCCTGCCTATTAGAAATTGCCTTGGCCAACTGACTGCGATTCTACTGCGTTTATTTTAATTATTTTTACTGCTATCGTTGAGCCGCTTCCAGAATCGCCGCCACTCTATTTATGGGTATGGGTATGCATGTGCCGTCTACCATAAGCACTCCATGCGTTTTCGCTAGTCACTTCTTTCAATAGGAAGGAATTCGTAAAGATTTCAGAATGAGCATCACATGCCTACGATTAACATTTTGATGACAACATGACGCAATTGAATAACCATTAGTAGCAGTAGCTGGAAGGGATAAACAGTCGAGTACACAGACAAGCAGCGACAACGTTATACTTCTTTGCTTGAACGTATTCATGTAGAAGGATATTAGGACATATTCATCGACTTGTAGGGTGATCTGGTTCGATTGAGGGCAATATTGTAAAAAAGCAAAGAATTGCGATTAACCATGGATACCCGTGCGTGCATGTACTTGTGTCAGTGTTTTACGGGAAGGTACAAATTACTGTATCGCTTCTTTCTTTCTGTAATAGAAATAGGGCACACATCCGCTTAAAGGCCAACGCCATTAAACAACGTGTTTTTTGCCTATTTGAACTCGTTTGTCTTTAGCACAGAAATTTCTTTGTCACTTGACACTGTTAGCTCTTATCAACGGATAATCAAATAATGAAGTGGTAAGTGTAACATTATATATATATATATATATATAGTCTTCACCTACACTCACATCAGTGTCTATAACTTGAAAACTCTCGATGATTTTTTGCTCTCGCTCTCCTGTGCTTAACCGCTCCTTTTCCTCTCTCCACCTTACACTCGTTTCTGATTGTTATATCGACCGTATGTGGATTATATATGTATATTTAGTATTTATAAGAATCTCTTCGCCTATGAACGTTGTTCATACTCCTGCAATATATTTCACCACGAAACGGGATGATGCTCGGTGCTGAGTCGGTTCATTTACTTCTGTTGTTTTTCTTTATTATAATTACTTATTTTAGAATTATTCTTATTATTACTACTGTTACTTGCGACAGGTATAGAACAAGTACAAATGGTGTGGGTAACTGGTGAGCGAAGTTGGCTGTCTACTGTTTACTGCTGGCTGCTTGATGAATGATTAGTTCGTATTCTTAGTCTAATAGTAACTGTAATAATAGCGGCGACACTGGCAAACAAACGAGCCCAACCTTCGAGTCGGCCATACCAGAGACAGCCGCACGACGGGACGTGTTACGGCGGGACAATTGCACAGATTGACGCGCAACAACCTTTTCTCCTCTACAGACACAGGTATAGTCAGCAATAATTGGTTTCTCCTATTTTTTTTTTTATCTGAGTCTCTGAGCTGACGTGGTTACCTCCGATCTCGTTACGTTACATCGTCTTAATTTGTTGTCATTCTTGTAATAGTAGTTATAGCAGCGGCAGAAGAGATAGCTGATGGGGATTTTTCTTGGTATTTTTATTGTTGTTGTCTTTTTTTGTATATTGTTGCTGTTGTTGTCTTTCTCTGCAGCGGCGAAGAAAACATATTTGCGCAATTCCTAAATCGATAGAGCACCTTGAAATACCATCTTAACAACATCCGCCGCCCTGGTTTGGTTTGACGGGCGTTGACGGGTTGATCCTTCCTTCACCAGCGGCTCGCATTTGCTCGCTGCTGGCGGGACCCATGCGAGCCATGATGTCCTCGGCCATCTTCTTGAATGCCTGCTCAACGTTGGTTGAGTCCTTGGCTGACGTTTCGAGAAATGGGATATCAAGCTGCTTGGCGAATTCGGCCGCGGTCGAGTGGTCGACAACCTGTGCCATCGAATTGATGAAGGTCAATCAGTATAAAATAAAAAAAGTTGCATTTGCTACATTAGCCTAGTTCTTGCTGACGTAACCGTCCATATTACCATAAGTAACATTAACGTTATAGCATTATAGGGCCCGTTTCTAGACATTGAACAAAAAATGTTCGAATTTATTTGAATACTCTAAATCGAGTACTTAATCATGCTCAGAGCTCTTGAGAACTGTGGACGTTCCTGCGACGATATGGTTAAGCGGTGCAGGACGAAAACAATAGTTCGTTTGTTATCTCAGATTTGTGGATAGGCGAACAGTGACAAAACGTTTTTCCCCGGGATGACATTATTTGTGGGCGCTAGTCATATCTTACAGGATTTGCTACGGCCCAGTCTGAGAACTGAATTGATATCATATTGCATTACTGGTGCCTGAGTGCCGCATTACCGTCTCACTAAAATCTAATTAAATCCGATGGTGATGATGATGATTGTCAAATTGATGTTTAAACTAAAGCCTGATACGCAAACTATTATCTCGTTCCTAATAATAGCTTAAAGCTAGGATTGTCAAAGGCGCGCTGTACAACAAGCAGCTGAGGCACGCCTAATATTCCCAAGTATGAAAGGCCATACAGCGCTCGTTAACCCTGATTCACGTGACTGGCCGCATATAGAACAGTGAATCTCTGCAAGCGTAAATATTAGAAAAAAAACTGTCATACACAAATTGATGTGTTGATGTAAAAGAATCGATTACCAATTATCTTATTGTTAGTAAACTAAATGTTTTCGGGCTCCTTGTATAATGCTTAAAGGTTTCTCACCTTTTTTGTGGTGAGGTCGCATTTATTTCCGACAAGAAGCTTATTTACGTTCTCGCAGGCATAGCGATCAATCTCCTGAAGCCACTGTTTGACGTTGTTGAACGATTCCTGGTCAGTTACGTCGTACGCAACAATAATCCCATGTGCTCCACGATAATACGACGAGGTGATTGTACGGAACCGTTCCTGACCAGCTGTGTCCCAGATTTGTAGCTTGATGACCTTACCATCAAGCTCAATGGTTCGAATTTTCTGGAGAAAAACAGCAAAGCAATCACCATTATAACACAATAATTATTTCCTTCATTATTTTCACGAATAGAGGTAACTCACTTTTGAAGTGAATTTTTCGAGCCAGGCGAAATATGTGACCTATTTTCTAGTCGTTTTACATAGATAAGATTTGCATATATATGGTCATCTTTACCTTTGATCATGTGTATATAATGGTAATAGAAACTGAGATAAGCCAAAAACAGTCGCAATTTTTTCTAAGTATGTGATTACCCGCATTACTGTGTTATTATGCCTCATTCGCACATCAGTCTTATATTATTAAACGTTCTTATATTGACTTATAGGTAAACATGAACATTTCGACACTTACGAAATCCACTCCAATTGTTGAAATGTACGATTCTGTATAGGTGTCATCGGCGAAACGAAGTAATAGACATGACTTGCCGACTCCGGAGTCACCGATCAGAAGCAGTTTGAAGAGGTAGTCGCTATAGAAAATCATAATATTGGTAATAATATAAATAATTATTGAATCGCAATGCATACATACGTTTTAAGATTTGTATGATACGTACATATATTCCTGCGGCTCACTATGGGTATTACTAATACATCTTATTGTGCTTAAGCGTACGGGTGTAACCAAATGATGTTAGATTACGGAAACTGTAGTATCATGAGCAGTATTTGAATGTGCGACCGCGATGATAATACGCTAATGACCGACATGCTAATAGTATTAGGGAATAGTAAGTAATCATGAATGGGTGACAATGACGGCGATTATCAAGTAAGCTAATGCAGTACTTGCTTGTGGGCAAGCACCATGTCAAAATACGTCTGCGAAGAGTCAGTTTTTCATTTGGGAATTTCTGTTCGCAATAAGTTTTGACGTGCGAATAGAGAAAACCAGCATGACATCTCGCCCCTTTCTGATTGAGGATTGTGCTAAGCACTCAGTGATTTAGAGATATTAAGTCATTTCGCCAGGAACTTTATTCTATTGGTAGTTTACGCTTTATATGTGCTTGTACATATACGTTACGCCAGAAATACATGCAAAAGGGACCCTCAGCACCTGAAATTAATCGAAATACGCATAATAAAGTTTACGTTATAGCTTATCATTTCTGACCCATTTGCACTCTCCCGGACTTTCATGGACGAGACAGATAGCATTTGGCTCCAGCTGGATGCAGCTATACCGGTTTGTAGGCTATGTGTTTTGGATTCGTCGAAAGGCGTGGGATTACGTGCGAGACATCATGCATGCGCAGCGCATCGGTGCTTGCTTTTCCAGCAACAAATCCAGAGATTTGTTAGCTTACAAAAACGTACACGTTTAAAAAAATCCTCAGGTAAAACATTTCCTCGTAAAAACTCCATGTAGAGAGCTCGCCTAGATCGACGGCAGGATTGCCTACTCAACCGCTCGATGGATACACCCGCTTGGCTTGACTGGATTACACTACAGTATACACACCGCCTCTCAAGAAAGCGTTGAGTAGCCAAATGGAATAATGATGCAAAATTTGACAGATAATTCTAATACTGACGGACTAGCGATTACCATCGTATTCTCCTTGTATTTGAGAACACAGTTGGTACTAGCATGAAGCAAGTTGCTCGTATGGGTTAAACACTTCCAGAAAAATTGCTTAGTGGTTCAAAGGAAACGACCGAGGAAAAAATAGCTCTAACTTCTGCCTTTAGTGATGGATGACAGGTATTTAATGTATTCATATCGATGTCTGTGGATATGCAATGTAAGGAATAATAAAGATCCCCTTTGGACGCGTCAAGCGCTATAGAAAGAATACGTCAAGTGCGGGAACTCCTCGGCTGGTCATCAACTCATGTAAAAGTAATCGCGCAATTTCAGGCATGATTACATTGAATGATTTTTATGAATGCCTTGATGGTGTCATCGTAATAGTTGAGAATGTTGTTACAGTTAATACAAAGCAATTCGTCGATCAGTTTTGTTCAATTCCATCGTCCATTAGTTCTTGTCACTCCTATCCCAACCTGTTCTCTCTTCAAAAACTGCCTCCGGTATATATTAAGCTACCTATTGTGGAACTGACTCAACTGGTTGACAGTCTAATGTGAAGTATACAACAAGGCTTCGGAAAAAGATCATATTCGTGTCTATGAATGCACCCTTTAAGCACTGCAACAACCTTTCTGGCGTTTTTTGAAGAAAGTCTAGTAATTTCAATATCTCACAATGTTGGCAGTATTTTTAATGTGTAAACGATAACGTACATTCATTCGAAAAAGGAATATCATCTTAGAGAAAGTAGTTCATGCTAGCAGCCAGCAATTCACGAGCGCCATGCAAATACATAGCAGACACACCGCAGCAACTTCAAACTGTGGCATGCATGCTCTAGCTATCCAACCAGCGATAAATTTATTGTTATTTTCAAAGTCACTCGAATCCCATATCCAGGCGAAAATAATGTCGATATGTCTAGAACATCAAGCAGCATTGTAAGGATCACCCGCGGGTTCGAGCGGTGGCAGTGAGCAGCCAATGTTTTTATTGTTATTTTTACGGAAATTTTCACCAGTTTTGTGTTCTCCGATGGCACGCTTCCTACTAGCACCTACTTCATCACATATGCTTAAACCCCCATCTTTATAAATATAGGTAGCTTATCGAATGCGTGAATCGGCTTCATCAGCCACCCCCTGCGGCACTCTGGTTACTACCGCCTGCGGTTGCTGGCACCGCCACAACAACGTCCTGGTTGTTGTTGTTATCATCACTTTAGCTGTTCGCTAGTCGATTCGTCGTGTTCTGCCGTATCGCTCTCACTCCGTCCCGCTTCTCTCTCGCGTTCGTCGCTCCTCATCAACGAGCGTCACACTTACGCCACAAATTTTGCGGCTGTCATTGCGCGCTCCGGTGTCCCATGTCTGTCTATGCCAATTAGAGGTCTGGCTTTGTGCGTATAAGCCTGGTACGTCTACATGCCTATCTCGATGTGGACATCTCGGCGTAAACGTGAACAACAACCTCAGCCATCACAACGACAGCAACAAGTTTTTGGTTTGGCTGACATCGCTGAATCCGGTGCTGCCATAACTGACGACCTCCTACCACAACAGCCACTGCTGCGAAAGCACACAGTCGCCAACTGCGTTGCAGAAAGTGGATCTCGCTGTAGGAACGAACGAGCAATAACAACCGTCTCCGTTATAACAACGGGAGCGGCTGCTGGCAGCAATGCCGGAGAGCGTATTGGGACGGTGCTAACAACCGAACCGATGTCGTGAAACGGTCGGTCGGTTAAAGCCGACGTCGATGGTCGACAATAGCAACCATGCCGCTATGGCTGCGAACGAAAAGTAATGCTAGGGAGATTCGCTTAGAAACGACGCGCTAGCTTTCACTGGATTCATGACTAGGTATGCAAAAGATACGTCAATGAATGATAATCGTAATCCTAATAATATTTTACAAATATTCTTATTATTATTGCTGCGCTCGTTAATGAATGGATTGGGTGCTACCCTATATATCCCTATATACCTTATATACCATGTTGTCGATGAATTAAAACATAACATTACCTCGCACTTGCGAACACAACTCTCGTAAAACATTTCAGTGCTGCATACGTAGGTAACCTAATGCTCATTTGTGAAGCATTTCCGTCTTTACCGATTTTCTTTGCCTTCGGTTTTTTTCACAGTAATACGTCGAACAGAATAATCCATGAACGAAGCTGAACGCCGAAGTGCGTTAGTAAACATGTGCCGCATGACGGTGCTAAAATGCTACGCTTACAGTTGCGTTCCTTCAAACAAGTTGGCTGCTCAACAGTTAAGCCTGTGGTTTCCCGAGTGGTATTTTAATTAATCTACTCTGCCATATTACTGTATTTATTTGTGCAGAGGTATTTCTAGAAGAAGTAACTGAATCCGTTCTTCTAAAATCTAGTCAGTGAGCTATCCGATTATATCATTAAGGCAATATTTCCCACCAGTAAAATACGGATGAAACTCTCGATATACCAAAGGCGCACATGTTTACTCGTCTCTGTGTGTATCTCTTCTAAAATAAATATGACAAGTCCGATAAACGTTATGCAACGTTTCGCCCAACAGAAGCAGCCACATTTGCCAAGTAAACTACAATTAGCTGCATTACAGCTGAAATAGCAATGGCCTCATACAGTACCACGGCATAAATTACGTAGACACGCAACCGAAATAAGTCTGGGGAGAAAAACAGTGCAAAACAAAATTGAGTCGTTTCACATCTGCTTATTACTTCACAAAGTGACGTGCATTGTCTCGAGCAATCCCCGACACCAACTTTCGCTGCTAGACAGTCTATGCTGGCAGACTTGTTCGGATAGCGGTGCGTCATCTAACGACAGACGCAATGCAG
The DNA here is from genome assembly GCF_002532875.2 of Varroa jacobsoni. Taxonomy (NCBI): domain Eukaryota; kingdom Metazoa; phylum Arthropoda; class Arachnida; order Mesostigmata; family Varroidae; genus Varroa; species Varroa jacobsoni. The sequence continues at coordinate 54,279 of NW_019213141.1, forward strand.
ACTTCTGCAGAAGCGTCTTGAGGTTTTTGCAATCGTAGGTCATTCTATACATTTGTATATACGACAGAGGGCCTACAAAAGTTACACAAAACTATAGACGACAGTTGGAGTCATTACGCAATTCTACAGGAACTTAAAATATATATTTATCGAAAAGTTTCTTTTACACCTTGTGTGTATATATGTATGTATAAGAAATATAACGACAACGGATTTAACTAAACGACTAGTAAAAGCAGCTTACTTTATATGGATATGTGCTGCTATATAACGTTAGCTCTACCCGAGCGACCCTATCAGGCAAGTAACGCGATGCGTCACGCCGCACGTGACATTCACGACGATCCTGGTCTTTTTTCACTTTTGCTTTAGGGAAACACAAAAATTTTGCCTGAGCCTAATCATACGATCGCTATAAACCATAGAGTGCATGGCTGATTGATGATATAAAGTCGCCGAGTATGTTGGTGTGTGTTTGTGTAGGTTCACATTCACGTGTGGATTAACGTGCGGTTGATGTTAGCACCAATTTCGAGTGACAGACTGCTTGTATCTAGTCAATAACAGATGTACAATTGACTACATTGTTTTTTTGCCTTTCTTACAATTTCTTTCTGGGAGCACCGTTGGGCTTGTTGCCATCATGTAGAATTCAATAATCAAACCATTGAAGTAATCTCGTCTCGACGTCGACAAAGGGCTGTCTGTATATCATCAGTAGCGTGTGCATGCTTCCATGTTAATAACTTCGATTTAGGCTGCACCCCAAGCTGGTTTATTGAACATGAGTAACGCAGTTTCTTTTAACACCAACGTGACTTAAAAATTTCACTGCATAGAGGTACTGCTACAGATCCAATAAACTAATTGTACTTCCAGATCTATCAGAAATTATTATCAGCACAGTTAAAAGTACAGTAGTACTTATGACACTTACTTAGAAACAATCCGCACTCATACTGCCTACATAAAGGGGTTTTTCAACTCAGCTTTCAAGCAAAAATTGCTTGAAAATAAATACGCCTTCCTTTTTCCAATCGGCAAGTAGAGAGGGACCGTAGCCAGTATCGCTGGCAATGGTTTGTTCTATTCCGTGATGAACTCTCTTTCCTTGCTCAGAGTTCAAAGCTGCCCCATAGTTCTAGTTTGGCTCGGAGTGCAGTATAAAAGAGGAATTTTATTTTTTTTTTAGCGAGATTTTAGAGGAATTTTAGTGGGTAAAGGTTTCAGCAGAAGTAAATCCAACCGTCGGAGCTAAACCCCACACTCGGCCCGCATAAAATAGGCTTTTCTCTGGTGCCACCGGTACGTAGAAATATTAATCAAACCCTCTTAAAAAGATTGATGAAAGCCAACAATAACAGCAGCAGCGATACCCCTGTTATAACGTAAAACGAAGAAGGACAACAACTGCCAAAGTATCATTGCCGAACTGACCCTTCACCCTCGGCTCTAACTCGCAATCATCCGCTCTCCTTATGCTGGTTCTGTTACTTTGTTGCCGCTGCAGCTACTGTTTTCATCACGTGCCAGTCACGGCCAGATGTTGGCATCTGACACACGTAAAACGGAGATATTACAAACCGACGAACGCCCCCGCCTGCGCCTGACGTCACCTCAGGGCTATGTTTTTGCTGTGGATACCATTGCTACGACTGCCACTCGTGACGGCGTCCGCTTGCCTGCGGGCCTACCACCACCGTCTCAAGAGATTCAGCCTGCGCCGACTATGGCACTTTGTTATGATTGCAGCAGCGGCAGCATGAGTACCAGGAGCATCTGGGCGCTTTCGTAGTTGCCTCTGTGTAATCGTCGTGATCATTGCCGCTGCAGCTGTTATTGATTAAATTGATGCGTCGACGGAAGCGGCGGCAGCAGCAGCACAGCTGAAGCGATGACGAAGGAGATTGCTGGTGGACTCCTAAACGCCAGGAGGAGCCATCAGAACCGCTGCTGTCCGATCCACTCATATCGAAGAGAGGATCAGTTTTTCGCACAACGAAAGCAGAGAATATGTTAACGGCTGCGTCTTCTACAATTGTCAGCTCTGGTCGGTAGTGGTTCGGTCATCCGTGAAAGATGCGCTAACTAACAGCATGAACAAAGGAACGTACTTCCTCTTCTCCGTAATTATCGACTTGCTTTACCCAGTTTCATTCACTAGTCAGGCTGCTTGAGCCAGATCCGCTATGGAAGATACACAATGTTTATTTATTGTTGGATATATGGCGACTGCTATGCCCACGCTAGGTGAACGGCGTTCGAACACGTTTGAGAATACATAGTAAAGAAGTAGAATGCACAGTACGTAGTTGCGTTGTGTGTGGTACAAAGGGATTCCTGATTACTTCAAATGCAAATCATCTATATTTTTTTGTGAAGCGTCGATGCAATGCGGCTTCCATGCTGTATGCTGCAGCCATATTTCAGATCGTCGCATGAAACACATACGATGATTATCGTCTGTAATTGGAAAAACTAATACAGGCGAGAGCAATTGAATCTGCTAACTAGCTATCGTAGCTTTTCTGTAACAGACGGATTCGCCACTGGTTATAGACCGAGAGTTGTACCTTTCCAGTTACCAATGAAGAAGGTAGCTACAACCGACTGGAGCACAAAAAAAGCAAAAAATAGTACACAAAACGTGACATCTTCCTACTCTTAACAATAAAAGATCTCATTTTACCCCCACTAAGTTTGCTTAGTTTCTCAATTTTAGCAATTGAAACACCTGACGCTATCCCCCAAACTGTAGTTGCCGCTGACTAATGCTGTCAGGCTATTAAATAGGTTCTTTATGCACGTCTTGACGATTCTAAATCGACCCGACGACAGCAAAATCTGCATCGGCACCACTAGTTATGATGTAGTGAGTGAACTATAACTGGTTATGCCGTTTATCTGTAAATCGAGGCAGGGGTGTCATTATAGCATATCGGCCTAGTACTCAACTCGACTCAAGGCAGTTTGATTTGTTGAGGGGAGACGCAACGGAAACGGTAGGGGCTCAATGTAAACAAGACAGTGACTCCCACGTATCGTACCTCTTGAACGACAAAACTATCTCAGCCCTTGTTAGACCACAACTGTCAGCTACCACCTAATCTCATTGTCTGCCATCTCTTTTGCTGTGACCAAAGTACGCAACTAACACGAGTGCTATGCAGATTATCCATTCGTGCGCATCTAGTTCTCATACGAACGAAGTCATACGAACGAAGTCATACGAAATAATAATCATATGTTTTCTAGAAACACATGTATAAATAGGAATGAGTATAGCAATATTAATAATTGTAATAGAAACGTCTCAGTCATCTCGGTACATATCGTCATTGCCGTAACGTTCGCTTCTTCTCTCGCAGTCTTTGCTAGCTGATCGGTCGGAACCTGGTACTGTCGCCACAGTCTCTCAGGTCGTTTCTGTTGATAGAGTGAGAACTGCATTCATCAGCGAGAACGAGAGACAGAGGGGACAAGGCGCTTATTACCGTATAGATGAACACCTCTCTCCATCGTCCATAGAAAGCGTATCTATCATCGAACCTCGACGACACTATCAGCGATAACGGCAAATTACTGCATCGTTCCATCGCGCCTCCTGCTTATGCTTATGTTGCTGCTACTGCTCCTGTTGTTGTTGTGGCGAACTGGGAAAATAGCAAGCCAACAACACCTTCGATAAGAACAACTGCCTTCAACAGCTATACTCTACGACGTCAGCCAGCCACTCAGTCGTCCAGTGGACGCCACTGGCACCGTCCGTTTGTGACGACCGGAAAGTAACCGTGGCTGCGGTTGTACTTGCAGCAGCAGAGGTAGCACAGCGTCCGCGAAAGCAACTGCTGCAATTGCGACGGTTCGGAGGCTGTGAAAGGATGACGTTATTGAAGAAGCCGATGGCCGAGACCAAAGAGCTTGGTGGTCACTGGAGGCGGTCGACTGATCGACACGAAACGAACGGGACGAACAATGTCAATGCAAAGAATGGATAGAAATTCACACACATACACATGACACGCAGATGGTACGAAACCAAACTGCTACAGCAGTTCAGTAACTAGCAGGATGAACCCAACAGATAAACGAGGTTTATACTTTTACCGCTGCTGCTGTTCGTATTAGTATTACTAGACCAACTGGAAAAATAATCACGTGAATAAAAGCACACACAATGAGAAGTAGACGAATGCGTAACAAGTTGTCGGATATAATTCGGCCAGCATTCGCTACTAATATAATATCAGCAAGAGCAGTAATTGTAAATGGTAGCGGCCGCCTCCTCAACGACAGGCGCGGCGGCTGAATCGATGGTACATGGAAGCAGCACCAGCACTAGTCATGATGGTTGCGGCAATTACGGAACTTCTATATCTGTCGATTTAAATGTTCATCTTTGAAGAAACCATTCCGATGAACAACTCAAGAGCAGATTAGATCTAAGCAGAGACACATAACAACGGTAGTAATTACTAGCAGGAGGATACGACGAGAAGCTGGAAGTGCTTGGACGCAGTATCATGAAGAAGACAGTGGTGCACGCGTATTGTACTCACTACTCGGGGTTGAGGGTGGCCATGGTGATAACTGCTGAACGATCGGATACTCGGATGCTTGCAATGTTCCAGCAGTTTCGCAGCACTATTTGTTCACGAAATTCGTCTTAGTCCTCTTCCTGCAATTCGTTCTTGTATAGTTTCGGCTGTCAACGCCTGCTTGTAGGGGGTTGCCTGAATGGACGGCTAGCTGGCTAGACTCGCAGTCGTTGACAGTTGTTGACGCTGAGCAGTCGCTGACTGACGTAAGTACGTCGTGAAACGTTGATCCGTTTCGTTGCTCTCAATCCGCCTGTCGTTTGGTGCCAGTCTGCGTTCGTCACTCACTATAGTTCACTCTTTGCTATTGCTGCTGATGCTGACGAACGTCGTCAGTCGAGGGGTGTTGTTCCTAGTCTCGGCGATTTCACTGCTGCTGCTACGACTGCTGCGACTACCGGATAACGACGACAACTAATACACACAGCGATAGAAAGACGACCGAATGATAATAGTGATCAATGCTTAGTGGACTTCTTTGCGATGACAGTTCTACGGCGGGGGGCGGTCAGGTAACATTGGGAGCATTGGGAGAAGGTTGATAGCAAGGTACAACACGCGTTCTTGGCAGGGACGGCTAACGACAGCGGCGATAGTTTCGTGCTGGATTGCATTTGAATGGCTGCAATTAGTTTGTTTACATTAACTTTTCTGTACACTTCCTGCTGCCAACAATACAATTATACAAAAATATATTATTGCACCTGCGTACACCCAGACAGATAATTTATGGACAGCTGTTATAAAATAACGACTAGACTATTGCCTGATCTGCTTCGATTGGATGAATGCTTGTTCGGTTCACTGTCACGCTGTTGGTACGTTGATCTGCTGCCGCCGCTGCAACTTCGGCTGATCGCACACTCGAATACAACGACATAGTGCTTCCGTTGCTGGAGCTGCAATAGTGATAGTGATCTCTGTCTGCAAAGGATAATCAGCGATGATGACGACGATGATTTTGGCTGGTAACATTGACCCACACAGCTCAAATTATTGTTGTTTCCGCTTCAGATACTATCACTGGCATAGGTGATGCAAAAAAATGCCAAATAATCCCAGCTTGGCGTTATAACTGATGTGTTAATATTTCAACAAATACCTAACCTTCTGTAAAGAATTAAACATACTTTATTTCAAGTCATATTAACGTTGCTGACAAGACCTTAAAGTGAAGACTTCGTGGCCCTGAGTAATTTTGTTGTTAACGCGCTTAAGTTGCTGTATTTGTGGTTGTCGTTATTTTCGGCCATATGTATTGACGTGTACTAACTGTTGCCAAGCTCCCATATAACTCTGAGAGGAAGACAACAGTACGCAGAGAAAAAAAAACGAAGCAGTTTGCTTACGATGTGAAGGCAGATAGGTGCTCGGAGGAGCAGCAATCGAGGTCGGGCAGCCAGACCCATTCAAGGGTCTGGCGGGAAAATTTGAAAGTGACAAAGATGTTTTTGGCTCAAAAATCGGTACTAGCAATGACTCATAGGTGTGAGAAACTGTTTGTTTGTGGTCGCGAAATAACAACCGAGAAGTCGTCGAGCAGTCTCTTGTATTTTGATCCGATGTAAAAATCATGCCTTGGTTTGGATTCTAACTAATAGAGAAATTGACCGTTTTGTTCTGCTTACAACCGAAACTTAAACTAAACCGTCATCAACTCCCATAAAGCTAGCAAAAGCTTACAACCCAGTGTACAAGTTTGTTCAACAATTTCGCATAGGGGATCATAGCCGATGCATCGCACTGGCCTGCTGGCTTTTTTGCACCGTAAAAGGCGGCAAAATTCGACAATAAGCCTCGAGAGCAGCGATTACTACCGAATCAGCAGTTGTTCGCGAACGGGCGTCTGCTCGAGCATCCGGCGTCGATTTAAATTGCAGCTTGGAGGTTTCTATTACCCGGGCCCATAAGGGGTTTCGCCGTTCACACGGTTTTCAGCTGAATTTCAAGGGTCCCTAAAGACATTTTCATTTGCGTATTTGTGAAATCATGGACATCGCAAATAGATCAGGTTCGTGAGTGATACGCTAATATTTCACTACGCGATTTCTAAAACAAAAAAAAAAAACACGATTCACCGTTCTTGAAACAACGACTATTGACGTTTATTCCTTTTTCTCAGTTGATAAATGATAGCTTTTTGACGTTGAAACCTCGAAACCGACACATATGAGAATATGTCTGTCATAATGGGTTACATACTACGTTAAAAAGAACTGCAGTGTTGTCATGTCATTATCCTGATTGCAATCTGTAGTACATTTTTGATGTTCTCGTCTTCTGAATCAATCATGTAAACGTTTCGTTTCCAAAACTCTTGATAGATGGTTTCTATTGTATAATAACAGCCGTGTACTAACCATAATTTTTGTAGTCTGATAAATGAATAGTGTTAGCGATTAAACGATATATGTATATATATTAACGAGTAAATGTACTTACACCAATGTACAACATAGACATACATCTGTAAGATGAGTGTGAGTGATCTTAAACTCAATGCCACGATAATCACGAGAATCTTGTCCTGTAAAGGAAGACCTTTCAGTTTACAATAAATCGCACGATTCCTAGCTTAGTCAAAAAATGATGTTAACTATTTTCATCACTTCTCAAAAATTGAATAAATTACAAAAACAAGCTACGTTACTATGTATTTGTCGTCGTGCCCTATGCCCTTTTGATATCCATTAACGAATTCATCTTGTTAGAAATGTTTATACCTGATGCTGAAGAATTCGTCTAGCTAATTTTTACAACTGTTTATAATTGTTAGTTACTTTATGAATTCTATCGGGTTAGTAATCGGGAAACGTAGTTATCCGTCAACGCGCGAGATTGAAAAAATACAGTTATCCGTCAACGCGCGAGATTGAAAAAATACAGGTGCTGTGAAGAAACGTCGTAGAGCCTTTTTAAGGACTTATACCATGTGCGGTTTAGTATTGTCACGGAGAAGCAGGATTTTGTTTTGTTTATTGGGTTTTTGCTAGTAAGTAGCTTTATTTACTCGCTGTAACTGGACCTCTATGTGCCATCTTGCTTTTCTCATGCATTTTACGGTTCGTAAGATTCCTCCAGTTACAGGAACGCGAATCATAATCGTTTGGATAGAAACCTGGGCATTAGCACTGAGCTTAGCCGTATCACCCGGATATATCCGTTCGTGTTTCACATCGACGTAGAAATACCACTTCTTGTCAACCAATGCAGTTCTGTTTAGAACCCTATCATTGTGACTGTGTGTTCGCTCGTACTCTTTATTCCATTTAAGGAAGGGAAGCCCAGTTGTTTAAAAAATAAGTTTGTGTTTCAATTGAGATATTTTAGGATTGTTCGCATCTCATCTTCTCGATCAATTAATGAGTTTCTTTCCATCTGAGGTTTTCGTGGACTTTAGGTAGATGGTCAGTACCATTAATTTACCGTTTATTCATTACCCCAAATTACCCTTAAACTTAACACAGTTTCACTCTGAACAGTCTTTTCGGCTAATAGACTCTCGTCGTACACACCATAAATATCCCGGATCTCTTCCATAGCTTTCTGACATTCCCAAATAGCGAAATAAATTAAATATCAAGTATGTGCTTTTTTTTTTTTATTTGGGATGGTGATGCGATAGCATTAGGGCAAATGGCGCTTTTCGAGCCGGCATTACAGACGCCTTTTAATCATAGACGTCTGTAACAGTATCTACAGCTCAACTAAGCTTGCTGACGGAAAATCGGGGAGTTTCTACATGAGCTTATATTGGATCATTCTCTTGTTATTCCCAATGACACCGATCTGTTAAGATTATTTCTTCAATTACGATTATTGGCGTTTTTTTGCGCATATTTTCAGCAATAAATGCGCGGCGCTAATTGTTTGTTTCCTAAAAAAAAAGAAAAACATATTTTGGTTCCAATGTATTTCTCTATGGGAGAAGTAGCTGACTGGTCCACTACTATAAAATTGTTGCCTCAGGAGAGGCTCACATGAATCGAACCATTGTGATATTGGACATTCGTTTCAACAAAAAATACCTCATCAGTAAAACATTGACCATGAAGAGCTCAGAACGTATTTCTTTATACTTTCTTTAATATTATACACCTAATCGGTTCCGATCGGTACTAGGACTTCCGACCAATGTCGGCTATAGTCGAAAACAAGTATTGCCAGTTCTAGGTTACAGGCTACATGGGTGTACGCTGCAACATTACTGCAAGTTATTCACAAAATGTTTCGTATAAAAGAATCCGATTTCCATTCGTTCGCTGTTTGCTTTTTGATTTTCATATGGCATCATGGTAGGCACTTGTAAGGTAGCATGATACCCTTAATTTGGACTTCAGACTAAATATATATGACCAAAAAAATTAGTCGTTTATAAAAAAGTTATAAAATATTGTTCTAGTATTGTTGTGAAGGCAGAAAATTCATGGTATAGCCCATTGTAAACATGAGTCGTTTTCGCGTATAAATATATTATGATTATGAAAATAAAGATATAAAATACGTGTTTTCGAAGTGAGGTTAGCTAGAGCTGCGCGCCTCGAATTAATGCAGGTTATTTCTCTCTAGCTTTGCGAGTTCAGTTGGCTTCAATCAAAACAACAGCAGCGTTACAAAGATGAGATACACAGCTCAGATTCAATAAGAATTATTCGCGGGTCAAGCCTGTCTAAAAATCTATATTTGTATTTGGTTCAAGCTTGCTGCGTCAAATAAAGCCATATTTTTGTTATACGCAGCAACTTTATTTATTTAGAGACTAGTATTTATTGTGTTTTTTCTATAGATTTCATGTTCAATCCATCTACATGTACGTATGCAGGCCATACTGTTATCTCTCGCGCAAATATTAAAAGGTACCGACGAATATATTATCAAGAACGAAACTGCTAGTCATATTCTTACTATTCATTTTTGCAGTGATTTGGTTATGTTTGTGGCTATTTTCGTAATCTCCGCGATGCCGCAGCTATTCAGCTACTATTATCCTACCTTCCAATGATCTATGCTACATAATAATCGTGATAAAATAATTTTTTGTGTCACTTTTTTAGCTACCGGAAAGGAAAACGATTCAAAGAGTGCGAATGCGAGTCCTAGTCAGCAACCTCAAAAACCAGGTAAAGGGTAAGTGAACTATGAAGAAGATTTCAGAACAAAATCCATAACATGTCTATACACCCGTCTCAATTTATTTATTTAAATGATCTGTTGTTTAGGTTTTGTCACCGGAAAGAAAGCTCGAACCGTTACACATGTGCATATCCAGAAACTAAACAGTATAGGCATAACAACACCTTTCTATTAGCGGTCTCTAAACCGTCACAGTTTCGGAAAAGTTCCTGGCACAAAAGACGTCAGAGAATTACAGGTTTCGAGCACCTTACCTAATGCACCAATACTTTTTTACGGAAAGAGTATTTTAAAAAGCCGAGGATTATATTATAATAAATGGGTTATATTGACTTAACGTAGAGTCCATAATAGCTTATGATTTATTTCAGGAGGAGCTTTCCAAACAATATTCAAACGTTGGTGAAAGCTTGAGAGGTGCTTGAGGCGTTTCTAGCATTAAATGCTAATTAATAGATAGATATTCAACTTAGTTGCAGCCTTTTGTTGGGTCGACATATCGGCTTGGTAGCTATTCTAGTCGGCTGGCTCAAAATAGATATACTGCTCAATGGAACGAATGCTTGTTATACTTACAAAATATCGTCATTATCACTTCTCTATATGCATCGATTTTCAGTTGTCGGTTACATACACAATTTGAATAAACAATAGTGATCTGAATAAAATATTGTTTACAGTGATATGCGATGGCAGCTGAGTGACTTCGAAATCGGGCGTGCCCTAGGAAAAGGCAAGTTTGGCTCGGTTTATGTAGCGCGCGAGAAGAAGTCCAAGTTCATCGTAGCGCTCAAAGTTCTCTTCAAAGATCAGCTGCAAAATGCTCAGGTATTCGTTTCTTATAGTGATTATCATCACCATCATACAATAAAAATGAAACTTTTTTTTAACCAACTAGTACTTAGGGGCGGCGTGGTCTGGGTAACTGAGGCGCTCCAGACGCGTTGCCGTAGCCATTATGAACACCTGGCCATTGCTGGTTCAAATTTTAGCAATGGAAAATGGTTACCATGGCATGGTTACCGTGCCGCTTCATAAGTCCCCTGGAGAAACTTAATAAGGCCCACTTCAGCTAGACTTCAGCTGATGAGAACAAGTCTTTGATGCTATACCGAGAAGATCATTTCGAGAACTGGTTAACACAATATAAATAACCGTAGGCATCAACATAAAAAAATGCTGGGGTTAACTAATTTAAAACTTTACACTTCTACGCCCATTAAGTTATTCAATTGAGCCAGTGACCCGAAGCCGCTATATCGTTTTATACGCCGCCTCTTTGATTGCGCGGCTGCTACATGTTTGCCTAGAAAACACAGGGGCAATTAAAAAGATGGTCTAGGCTCGACGCCCAGTTCGCTTTGTGTTGCTGTACAGCTGCCTGAGACATTTTTTGGCAAATCCAACTTTAATTTCTTCCTCGTACGTAAACATTTTTTTCTTCAAAATAACGATATTTCCACATTTGTTATTTTTCTAAATCGTTCAGGTCGTACACCAAGTCCGAAGAGAAATCGAAATTCAGTCACATCTTCGACACAAGAACATTCTGCGTTTGTTTGGCTATTTTCACGACGAGAAACGAGTCTATCTCATTCTGGAGTTTGCACCTGGAGGCGAACTATTTAAGGTATACTTTGCTACAATAATATTTTTATAGCAAAACACTAGTTGCAGTAGCTATTTGGACCCACGTCATTGGGCGAGCTTATCAATCTCGGATTACTACCTATAAATAGCTGCATAAATATTTTGATATAAAGTAAGAAAGCGTCATGTATTATGAGTTTAAATGTATCCGTTGCTGTACCTCGCTCTTTGTAGAAACTCCGGGACGTTGGCTGCTTTAACAACGAAACTGCGGCCAGATACATGCGACAAATCACCACTGCCCTGCAGTATCTTCACTCAAAGGGAGTCATCCACCGGTATGTTGTTGACTTTTTATTTACTTGTGGTGTGAAACACAAACTCCGCATAGTTTTCTCCATCGGTCCTTATTTAGTTTTAAAGTAATTTTTATAATAAAATAAAAATCTATTCCATGTGAACTTTATAGGAGATTATCGATTGTAGTAAAACCTGGAGTTATATGTCTACCATAATACACGCTCGGCGCCTGGTTAACTCTATATCTGAGGAGCAACTGTGTATATTTTGTAGAAATATTTCATCATATCGACTCAGGTCAATGAAATTGCGGCGCCATGCTGAGTGTCATTAGAGCCTATGTAAATTATAGATACACAGTCGATACGCAACGGCTATTCACTGAAGAACTAATTATTCGCCTTAATATTACTTCTTTCGATTTTGTACCTTGATTTTTTCGAGTGTTGACACCAAGTTCGCTAAGCGTACATTACTGAGGGTTCCAACCTAATTATGATGTATATATTGTTTGTTCGAGGGTTCTGTGAGCTACCCGGTTTTCCCTATTTTCATATGAAATAGATCACGTTTATGCGACAGTGATTATCTCAGAGACTTATCTAATCTTAACTGATGGAATGAGCATTTAGTATTCAGAAAGATTGCTGCCAGCATTCATTAGATTGCTTAGTGTTCATTAGACGAACGTATGGGACCTGTATGTTGACTGACTTGCCCTTTCTTCAAGAATAATTAAGAATTTTCTTAGGAAGCAATAGATTTCTTTGATGAACCCAATGTAATAAAAATTTCCCGAGTTTTTAAGCCGGCACTGCGTTATATATATATATATATATATCTCAAGCAGTGCTGGCTTATATATATCTAACTGGTCGTACGCAAGTGATCTCGTTAGTTCAAAGAAATCAGTAGATTCCTATGTGTGTAAAAGGAACGATGCTGTAGGACTGATGCAGTATCCATACAGAAACTCTGTAAATAAGATAATGTATTATTTTGAACCTCTCATAAATCCACAGTGTGGATAATGAACTTAAAAACTGACATGCGCCCCTTGTGTTTAATGGTACTGGTTCACGCGAAAATTTCAGTGACATCAAACCGGAAAATCTACTGCTCTCGAAGGATGGTGAAGAGTTAAAGATAGCGGATTTTGGCTGGAGCGTGCATGCACCCTCATCTGCTCGCACTACGTTGTGTGGTTAGTATTTACCGTATGTTTTTTATGGCCACGACAACGGCTCAAATCAACTCGTACTGGAGGCACATATTTCTGATTGTTTCCTGTTAGTTAAAACAGGTACCCTAACTCTTTTTTTCTAAACATGATCAAATGGTGCATATATATATGTACGAGTTTAATTTCGCTCTTATGTGGTTCGTAACTTTTAATAACTTAGCAGTAGCCTCAGTTTCAATACCTTAAGAGCTAGTCGTATCGCCTAGAAATCAGTTGATCTAAAAATAAGAAACACCCAATCAAGTGATTGATTATGAACAATGTTATGATTCTTAACAAGCGAGATTCTATTCCGTGCTCTTCGGTGGAACACAGGCACAGTAGATTACCTACCACCAGAAATGTTAGCCAATGAAAAGTACGACAATCGAGTTGACGTCTGGTGTTTGGGGATTTTGCTCTTCGAACTGTTGACCGGAGCTCCGCCCTTTAAACAAGCCTCAGATAAGCTAACATTCAAGGCTATCGCCAAAGGCGTGATCAACTTCCCGTCGCATATGCACGAAGAGGCTAAACATCTTATTACTCAGGTAAGACAATTGATTGTTGTAGGGCTCAGGTGGAACGTTTGAATAAATATAGTGCTGAGGGTATATATATGTAGAGCAGAAAGTTTTTGCTTATCGTCGTGTTCTAACAATTACCGGCAGACTTATAACGATGCTGGCCTCTTAGAAAGATCGCTGTTTGTTGTAAATTATTTTTTTTGAGTAGTAAAAATAATTTACAACAAACAACGATCACTGTGTAGGTTAAAAAACCCTAGAGGTATTTGAAATACGCTTATTTCGCGAGTAACTTCGTGCTATTTTTATTTTTAGTTTTAAATTCGAGGACACCGAAAAAAATATGCTTAAGGTCAAACTCATGTGGCTTTTGACGAGACAATTTTATTGGTTCACACGGTTAGGAAATTCCGAGCTCAAAAGATGTTTTTTACTCAGTATTATTTCGTGACTGATAACGACGAGATAAAATAGATGACTGGAAAAATCCCTCGACAAACACTCCTGTTACAGTTTGCTATAGAACATAGGGTGTATCAGATTCTACCGTGAGCAAACATGTTTAACAAAGTTGAAAACTAGATGGTTCATTAGGCTACCGATGAGCAAAACATATATTCATCGGCGTTCGTTAGTTGCTACCGCAGAGCTAGTCCCAATATGATTCACTGAATTGGATTGCCACAGGTCTTAAGAAAAGAATTCAATGTAAGAATTAAACAATGCAACACTTTAGGATAACAGGAAGGCGAATCTTTTGTACCATATACCTTCCGCAAAAAAACAAAATAAGTAGAGTCAATTTTGTTCTTTAATAGACCTAAGACTTTGTCTTTCACTATGAGCTTCTGAAGCCCGACAAATACTGAAAAATCCACTTCGCACAGCCGGGAAAGATGACAGTTGAACTGTATGAGACGAAACTCAGTCTCGTTCTAATAAGGAAATGCCCAGCTTGTCACAAGCTGCGTGTACGACAATAGGCGTTTGCAAAAAAATTTTTTTCAAAAGTTTTTTCTCACAAGAAAGTATCTATCTGTACAAGAAGCATGGCGATCCTAACCTAATACATCAAATCATTAAAAGGTTCTACGGCTTGCAAAAAAGAGATATTTTCTATGAAAAAATTGCGCGATGTCCCAACAGTGTCACATGGATGTTGCGTGGTTGCGAGGTACACCGCGGGCATCTTGGGATTTTCGCAATAGTGAAATCTAAGAGACTTCAGATCCGAGAGATAGGAGGCGCTTTAGGTTGAAAATTGCCTAAGGATCAAAAATCTAGTGTGGAAATGTGTTGCAGTGCTGAACGATAACGTTTTTTTTGTATATTCGGATTTCATTCGCCATTTTAAGCTAGCTTTTCTGTGCAGCCGGGTCCTCTGTATCAGCAATTTTTAGATATAGTGTTCATGACTTGTGCCTCAGTTGGGGTCTAGCCGGTGTGTTTCTTGCTGAACTTATTTGGGGTTTTTGCAAGGAACGTGTGTGTGACAACGCTGCAGTATACAACGCAACGGCGACTCCAAGCATCATTAAATAGAGAAAATGGAGGTTTAAAAAAAACCACTATATTTACCTAATCCCGAATCTTCTATTAACGAACACGCATTCCCGTATTTTTGGATGTTCCTGACAACTTAATTTTCACTTCAGAAGGCCAAGCTCGGAATGCCTTATGTTGATCTTTAAATACCTCCAAAAGAAACGTTTTTATTACCGTAGATTCCGTTCGTTGCCTGATGGGAACTGCTGAATGAGACTGTTTTTGTTAACTAATTAGTTGTGTTCAGCTTATTGAACTGAGCATCGTGCATCAAAAAAACCACGAGAAGCTTCTTACGGTAACTATAACTATTGTTTTAGTTGTGCTCAGGAGACCCCAAGAAACGACCCAGCCTCGAGGACATCTTGCGTCACCCTTGGCTCGAAAAATTTGCCCCTCAAGATGACGACTCAAGAACGTCCGATTTAGGATCATCAATCTGAGTCGATAGCTTTTCAGGTGCCCCGTACCCGTCCCGTTGCCATCATTCCCTGCATACGATGAGGCTCAATTTGACGAAGAACCGTGCGACAACCAGCTGATATTGAAAATGTCAACAACTGTGATCAATACGCGCAGCTGCTGTACCTCTGTCCAGTTATGGAAGAGTAACATGAAGTTTTATAGAGGAGAATAAAGAAAAATAAAATAGATTTTATCTTTTCCACGCTTTTCGCTGACATGCGCGGGTTCTCTAGATGAGGTTCTAGCTTACCGACATCAAATGAACTCATTAAGAAGCGAAAACGTCTTCGATGCTGTGTCAATGCCTATGGGTTTAGGTCACGCTTTGAGATCGGTATTGCGCTAACTATTGCTGCATGTTAAATGAAGGCATGGAGCAGTTGAATCAATCAATATGTTGATCTAATTAGATTACTTAATTGAAATTCGAGCGGATGCAATGTATGTTATCGATAGCAGCGGGTGTGGTCTGATTTTTTTTAAGGAAATCCAATTTAAATGGTTGTCTATACGTAGACATGCTAATAATAATAATATGAGCAAATGGTAAAATAGCACAAACGCTGTGCACTACCACTGTGTATATGACAGTTTATTAACACAATGCAAAAGAACGTAGGTCGGCTGAATGTGTAAGTGATTAGTATTAGACATGTTAACGTCATTAGGAACAATGACGTTAACGACTAGATACATCGATTGTGTGGAAATAATGACAGAAATAGTGATAATACAAACAAACGCGTAACGGGTAGCGGGAAACGCTTGATGCCTCTTGCTGCGTTGACAAGGCGTCTCCTGCTAGAACAACGTAAATATGTGAAGAAGGAAAGTGAACGACTAATTTAGAAAAGTTAGAGATAATAAATTTAGCGGGTAGAGGAAATATCAAATAAACGTCTGACCTGTACTATTTATCCTGTTGTCATTTTCATTCCAGTTTGCAAGGAGATAATTGTAAATGAATATATGGCCACGACCCGCAACTTCGGCACCAGATCTCCTCGCAATCTGTCTGTTCACTTCCTGCATATTTTTCTATCGTATTTATATTTCTGACGACTCTGGCGATATCTTAAGAACATCTACGAGTAGCTTCGCCGCGCTAAGTAGCAACAGTCTACGATCGTTTTTGAAAATTACTCATCATTTCACATGCTCGTAATCCAAGGCGTCATTTTTCCGTTTATGTTGCAATTCATATCGAGGTATTCACATTGCTCCACTGCCGTGCCCCGGTGCTCTATTTTCATTGCAGTCGGCTATTGGTAACATACTGTCTTTACGGTTATAGGTTATCTATTACTGTAGATACTGTTGTAGCTTTAGGAAACTGGGTTGCGGATCCACAAAAGTTTTATCAGATTAATAATTTATTTATTAAATTCTGACAAAGTGCAGGCTTGTTTCCGAATAGTGTAATGGAGCAGCTGGCAGTTGAAGCCGACCTATGAGGACATCGTTTGCCATATCAGAGTGCGTAGACAATAAGTCACTAAGCTCTCCGTGGAAAGCGCGAATTGATATTGAAGGCGCACTCCTTTAAACAATTTTTTGTTCACCGAGGTGTATATTAGGGCTACTTAATTATAGTCCTCTAAGAGCAGCACCTTCACCTAATATCATTGTAGGTAACAAGTCAATTCTATATTGAGAGGAAGCTTCTTGCTCTTTGGTGATTTCTGCTAATGGACCGTAAAGTTCATTTAGAAAACACTGCATAAAAATTTAGAATGGGCCAAGATCGCTTCATTAAACGCTTCTACGTCATAACCTATGCATTTCGCGTCAATAAATTCAACGGACGGTGGACAGAAAATCGTCTATATAGGCCTACAATGGATATTCGCTACCACCAAATCTAATACGTTAATCTCCTACTTCTGTTAAAATCCTGTGGAGTGGCAGGTTAGCGCGTCCACGTCAGCAAATCCAAAAACTACTTTAGGACCTAAAGGTAATTATTTTTATGAGCGAATAAAATAGTCACTAAATTCAGTCAGTAAAACACTCATCGAATTTTACCTAGAAAGTAGAGAAGTTATCGTCAGAAGGTCGTCTGGCGACGCAGTTACACTCATTTCTTGTAATACGCTTGGGCGTCTACTTAGTCTACTAATTCCATCCTTAGGTCTACAGACACGCAAAAGCTGTTCATGATATAAAAACCGCAAGGATAGCTTCTAGTAATATCGCTTACCTACTATTCACGTGAAGAATATCAATTGTGTACCTCTTAGGACAAACAAACAAATAAACACCTAACATTGAAATGAAACTGTACGTTAAAATCCCACTTACTAATATGGAAGTGATTCTGAGATAGAATAAAAAATCAAAATGCCAATGTTTTACAAAACTGGCTTTAAGGCAGCTCATTCGAAAGCAATTAGGCGATTTTAGCAATTTTAATTACTTCTCTGGGGAAACCCTAATACTTCGATGAGCTCGGCTAGAAATATTTGAGTAGTCCTTAAATCTGTCCTCGTCACTGCACAGTGGTGACATGTTTTTGCCTGCTACTGAATTTAGGAACACTTGATGAGACTTGGTTTAGATTCAAGACCGGGCGTGGACAAATAAATATATGGTTTGGTTTATGCTGAGTGGGGCTGCTAGCCATCTGAAGCGAAAAATTCTTCTATTAAAGCAGTACAATCGGCCTTTATACTCGAACGTTACATTAATTCAGCTCTTCGATTCTGTATAGATAATTTTAACATATACTGTTCCTTTAAGTAACAAGCCTCTTTTTAGGCTACAAACAGCCAGAAGAAGCTTAGGAAAAAATCATGGCTTTCAATCTTTCTTTAAGGCTCAACAAGTATTTGCAAATACGTTCGTCGATCAAAACGTGCCCCTCGGGTGACCATGGCTGCTGTATCTACAAATTTCACAATATTAATCGAGACACGTAATTTTCTAGGAATTGTAACTTGTACAGCATTTTTATAATCGTAGTGGTTGCCTATACAAGTAACCGTACGGTACTTTTATTTTAAGCAAATTGTGCAGTTTATATCACTCGCGACTATACGAGATTAGGATTAGTTTTCGAAAGAGTAGCACCTCAGTCAAGAGGGTTTGTACAAACGGATATGCAAAAAGTGTACTCTACTGAATCGTTATGGGAAGCGTAATTCAGAACTAGTTCAGTTAGGCGTATGCAACAGGCTCTACGTAGGTGGTAGTCTGTAAACTATATGATATCAGCGAATTTCGAACAAGCTAAACTTTCTCATATTTATCCGCTTCAAGTAGCAATACAGCTTATGGCAATATTATTCAGCGTATTGAACTCGTCATTGGTTTTTGAATAAGTGCGGACCTTTCCCGAAAATCTTTCTAATAGCGAACAAATGAGAGTTTCGATTATTAGTATAATGCTGACCTGGAATATTAAGACGTCAGTCCTTTATTTTCCCTATACAGGAAGAACCATAAGCGTATACAAAAGAGGACTTTCGTCTTGGGCTTAGTTATGAAGTCATGCTCGATCGATCAGAATGATGCTCAGCCAAGCCAACAAATAAGGTTACGTACAGCACAAACCTATATTAAATTCTGTAAGCAGTGAGTTCGTTCGATGAAGCTATTCGTCAGCGACCATTTTGTGAAGCACTCAAATCACCTCAGAACGTGAAAAAACGTGTACGGCGCACTTTTCTTTTGTCTGTGCAATATATATATATATGCATATATATACTTTGTAACTTGTCTTTAGCATGCAAAAAGGCTACATCTTGCATGTGCTGGGCGCGCGATTAGATCAGCTTTGAAAGATAATACATTTTCCTGTTAAGATAGTTATTGTCCTCATAAGCGAAAGCACCCGACCCCCTCCAGTACGATTTCCTAGTTGTCTGCAATACGCCTCATGTATCTAGTATATTCTCTCGATTTGAAAACTGCTTGTGTATTGTTTTAGCTGCTGTCCGTTATTACCCTTCGCGACTGCGGCATGAACTGTCGTTACAAGATCAGCAGAACATTTCATAAACAGATTATCCTAGGGGGACTTGTGACGCTCAAGACAGCTATGCTACGTATGGTCAGCTAACCTGCGTAGTTTACTCATGGAAACTCTGTGCTTCGGAAATACGCGATATAATAACCGTATTGTCGGATTAATCAGTTGCTAAAGGGCTCCCTGCTTTGACCCAAACACGCCGTTATTTGGCAAACTAGCCAGGACGACATTTGTTCACGTTACATAAGGCATCCATTCATTGGCATACACCAGATCTGCGTGTTAAACTAGAAATCGGCATACTGTGCACAGTCGTACACATGTGCATATGCTTGTGCCGTAATTTCCCACATCGACAAAGGCAACATGTATTAATGCCACCATGCCTTTTGAATTATCGGTATGCTATCCGATTGACAGCAATGGACAAAACTTTGGACTTTAGTTCTGCTAAGTTTCTAACCCTGCTATCATTCGATTGACTGATTATCCTTCTTCGGTTCGCTACAAATTGGACAAGTTGAGTTTATGCTCTCGGCGATGATGCCCGCTCCGTACCTGATGTGCTTAGCTGTACCGGAAATGAACCTTCCATTAGAGCTGATGATATTAGCCAATCAAGCAACCAGCAGGCCGGTCTTCCACGAGGCCGAGTGCCTGTATTTCGCTATGTCTAATCAAGCCCAGAGGTCTCCAGTGTTCTAAGTGCTCCATCTGGCGGTTGTAGGGCCAAGAGCTGACCTTCGCACCGCCTGCTCTAACTTTTTTCTGAGCTCTTCTAGCCTGCGGATACTGAGTCTCGATTCTGCGTACACTCAGCTCGAGACACTTTTGATCGACTACGACCTCTGTACGTTAGTAGCAGGCGGTAAGGAAAGCGGCAAGCAGCAACCGTTCATCAGGACAGCACATCTGGCACCCCGCCGGGACTAGTGCAGCGTAACCATTCTGCCAGCGAACTAAAATAGTAAGCCCTACCGACAAGAGAGCTCTGTCCCGACACATAAGTAGGGAACGAAGCTGATCTGAGTTAAGCAGACAGATCTTTCGCTGTTTCTTTCGTTGGGTCGTTCGAAAAGGTGCAAGATCGGCCAAATGAATGCTATAATACATTCTCTCTACTAACCGAGGAAAGGTAGAGTGTCTTGGTTCATATCGAAGAAAAGAAAAGTGCTCTTGACGAAATTCGAACCAAGCAGGCTCCAAGAGCCAAGTATTAGGCCGCACAAACAACCGACACAGTGAACAACAGCTCGAACCCAGCGATCCAAGCAAGCAGACGAGATGAATTGAGAATCTGGCAGAGAGACAAGCTTTCCCGCTGGCTGCTTAGTAGAACGCGCCATCCCTTAGTTTCTCATTTTCGCAAGCAACAAACAAGCACGAAGCTCAGCGTAGACTGTAGCTGCGACCCCGTGTTCTTAGCCACAGCTTAGCCTCGCAGAATTGAAGCACGATGTGTACATATACAGATAGGCAGGCATTCAGGAGGTGATCAAAGTAGACGCTCAAACCTTGGGGGGGGGGGGGGGGTAATAATACATGCTGCAGATAAAACCAGCTAGTCAGTAAATGAAAGAAAAGCAGCACGAACAACAACAGCAGCAGCAGCAAGAGTGCCAGAGGACTATCGGTACCATCAGAACCTCCAGCACCCCCAGCAAGCAATAGCGGGCGGGGATCGGCCAAAGAGAAGAACTATGGTTCGGCATCGGGCAGTAACACGAGAAGAAAGGCAAGCTTACGAGAATACCGATTGGCGCACAAGATGGTGTCCGAAACCGACTCGACAGAACCCAACCCAACTCAGCCGATGACTCAAGCCCGTCTAACCCAACGATACCAACCCGCGGGCGATTCGAGACCCGGGTCGGGTTCAGTTGGCGGAGCTCCCTCCGAGATCACCTACGATACAAGGGGAAATCACACACGGTGGATCGCCAAAGTTTCGTCTATCACAGGCCGCTAAGCTGGCTTGAATGCAGTATGTGGAGTAGGCCTACCTTAAGCTGTGATACGCGGATAGAACCCCTATTGTATGGTACTTTCGAGCTGTCGCAGTTTGAATTCAACTACAGCAGTTCCGTGACCGAAGGACCATAGCTGGCGCATGGAATCTTCTTGTGGGCGCATATACAAATATCTGAATTTTTGATTGGTTATAATTGCAAGATATCTTTGGCGCTTGGTAATGAACGGCGGCTCGGAAATTAAATCAAATATTTGTAGAATAAGTAATAGTTTAGCTATAGAAGCAAAAAGTAACTAGTGAAGTTTTCTCTCTTTTAGCTACCGATTTTCGAGTTATTACTGAGTTAACAGGTTTTTTCTTAATAGGTATAAGCTAGAAAATCAATGTGCAATAACCGCGTAAGTAGACCGTAATTGCCGTATCACCGGAGTGTCTCTGTGCTGTACTTCGGCGAACTTCCTTCAATAATGGACTCTGAGATGGAAACTGAAGCTATTGAGATCAGGGTCGCCGGTTCCCGATTTAACCGGAATAATCGAACAAACGAGCTCGGCCTTTGTCTTTTACTCTGGACAATTAAGCACTCTTCGTGGATACGAAGCGTTGGGTCGTCAGATCACGCCCACTAGCGTTTATCATTTGTTAGTTGTAAACGTAGTTCTCGCATACATATCGGGTGACAGGACCCTAAACATAGTCTAAGAATCTGTGGCCTGGTCTTCTGATAAGCATGTTTATTATATAACAACTTCTAGCCATTTTCATGCTTTCAAGCCCTTGGTATTGATAGTGAGCATCAAGCGTCTCAGTCGACAAATGGTAGTAGAAGTATATACCATACAAATTTGATTTTTTATAGATCCTCAGAATAACCGTAAACTATCAATAAAAGCAAAATAGGGATGTAAAAATATTCGAACAAGAGCCTTATCTGACTCGTGGCAAACATTTTCCACCATAGGGCTTTACGTTCACTTAACGCCGCCTGTAACTTGGAAGACTGTAGTACATTCTCTCCACATGCAACCAAGACGTCGACTATGAGATCGACCCGAGCTTAATTGCATCGTTTGGGGTGTCATCAGTCCCCAGCTAGATTCTTGTGTTTGTTTAAAACTGTGTAAAAAGGCGCCTTTCTGTGTGTTCAGCAGTGGGAAACAATATTTCATTTGTACAGTGGCGATGGTGATTCTGATTATCCCGAAAGAATGGTAACAACAACAGCAGATAACAAAAACCTAAGCCGACGACTTCTGTAATCGTTACAGTCTATTTTGAAGTTATTCCTAGTATTTCACCGTTATGCCTCTAGGTCTAGTGTGGCCACATTCAACACAATGGTCATACGTAGAGCATATATGCGTCTTGTTTATACCATGTTCTACAGATCCAATCAAGCCTTATATGAATTCTGTAGTAGGTGCACCCATATAACCTGGTTCAAGGCAACACATTAAGCTCCTTATGCAGAGTGCCTGACTCTCAGAGTCTGTTCTCGACTCTGAATAGATTATTTATTGTTGCTATTAAAGGTAATCAAATCGAGACAAAGCTTTTTCGACTATTCTTTTTACAAAAAAAAAATCGAGCTTATTTTGGTGCAGCATTTGCACCATGTTTGGGAACGTGATGGCGATTTCATTCGGTTCAAATTCATTGTTCTCGTGGTGTTCACGAGGTGTGCTCGTAGAAATACCCACACCTTGTTCGTGAACTTGTAAGTTCCTGACTTCTTCAGTAATTAAGCTCAGAAACCAGTTTTATAGAAAAACGATTATCCGAAATATTTTTGGGCAGTTAAAAGCCTAGCTTATAAAGATGTTTTTTTTTTTTACTTTTTGCCATTATTATTGCTAATGAGTGACTACTTATTATGTATGAAACTAGTTAATAAACGAACGGAATATTAGCACTTTTGCGAAATGTTTTAAAGGAAAAACGGTTCGTACACCTTAAACATAACTTCTATGACCCGTTTGACTATGTAACTGGCTTGCAAACACGTTAACGAACGGAGTGCAATCAGCAGACGCCGAAATGCAACAAATCTTAGTTCCACTTCTTGACCTAATAATTCACACTTGCACTTTCACCCATATTATATGTTTGCTTCGTATAGTGTGGTTTGAACTCATTATTCGTTATATTACAAGCAGACTCACATTCAACCGCCTTCCTGCCCCATTCAAGTCAATCTGTTAGAATGGCTTCCCGATACAGCGCTTTTCTGGTTGTTGTCTATTTATTCAACACGAACCAATACGCCTCAGTTCTGTAGGTAATCCTGTGGCCCTTTCCTTCATTCGTCTCTTTCCTCCGATCGAAATTATTCAATGGGCCACCGTTTGATCCTCCATCTCTACCGCGCATGTTACTCATCAGACGCGAAGGGAATCGGGAAAGCTATATGGAAGCAGCCGCGATCCGTAGAGATGCGCGATTTCGAACATAAGTTCTTTTGACCAATTTTGCTTTCGTTTATAAAACTCGTTTTGTATGCAGCAACAACCGCCACCGGCCGTATCAGCTGCTACGGTTGTTACTGTATGTAATTTATATATCTGTCCACATACGTATTCGATCATCTATCTCTGTCTGTATCTACGTATGTGGGTAGTAGTGAAACGGTTTTCTTTATTCAGATTCAGTATTGGGACAGCAGCTAAATAGTACTTCCGCTATTTTGAAATGTGCCCTTACAAACTTTATGCCGAGAGTGTCTACTTTCTTTGTTAGGCGGTGCCGTTTCCCCGAATTCTCCAATCGGTGCTCCTGGCTGCGCGAACAGCATTACTGTGACGATATCACGACGCAGACGACGCACAGCAAACATCTTCACGAAGATCAGCCTCAATGCTATACCAAATCAGCTAAGCTTCTTCTGCACAACCGCAAGAACATCTGCGACAGTTGCAGAGATTCAAAATACTATTCCCTTGTCTAAATTACGAAAGTAATTATTTACGTTTTACTAGCTTATCTATGGAATATTGGTTTGTTCCGCCATCATTAGCCAGCTCAATATGACAGCTAAGTCATCAGAGTCCACCGGACAGACGATGGTCAACGGAGCACCAAAAGACGACAAAGTTGTTCGATTCTACCTCTTCTAGGTGCATGCGCATTTACCTGCGTGCCGCTAGTTTCGCGATGGTGTCGGTTTCTACCGGCAGACGTGGAAGAAGGATAGCGCTTCAGATTTATTCAGACTTCGCTCTCGATCAGCCCTGTCTGCTGTGATTGCAGCAATGAAGCCGAAAGACTTTGTTGCGTGAATGCATTGTATAACGTAGTCATTGTATCGGGCGTCATGTTAAATCGATCATTCGCATCGGAGACGTTTCGGTATTCTAGGTTGCTGCCGCTCCATAAGCGTCATCTGGCCTTCATTAAATTGCGTGATGTAGACAACAAACGTACCGGCTACGTGCTTATTCATTTGCTTCGAACACAGTCACTAGTATATCTATGGTTATGGGAACACGCGAAAAATCTGGTGGCGTTTTGTGCTTACTTTTCTACAAACTCGACTTGAACTTCTCCGTGCTCCATCCTCGAATGTCAGCTGGCGCTCTTCCTGCTTGCCTAATCGCGGACTCCCCTTTTCTGTTTTAAGATCCGATCCTTCATTTTGCTTCGTGTTAGAAATATATATATAAACTTTTTGCGCGCTGCAAGTATATGTTAATGGAAGTGGCAACGGGGTAGCGGATTTGCTGGGCCATAGACCTGCTGCAACAGCGATTTCCGCAACGTTGTTACTGTTTCTGATGCCAAGTACAACGGTGCCAGGCTATATATATATATATATATATATATATATATATATATATATGACCTGTCTGCCAACTGCCTAGCAAAACAAATAGACATATAAACAACAGCTTGCCTCTGAGTCAAGACGCAATCGAGGAGCAATCGCCTCCCCAAATCATTTGCGTATTTAATTTCAGCGGAGCTGTGTGAATGAACCAGCAACAAATACGGGCACAAGGCGTAGGGAGACCCGTCGTGTGCGAGCTGCTCTGTCGATAAACACAGCACGCGATAGTGTAGAAACAGGGAGAATCACCAGGAACAAAACGTCTCTTGTTTAGCGTCTGATATGATGCCTTTGCCCTTTGCCAGTTTCGCTATCAGAGCGCTTTCCGCTGTTTCTTACTTGGCTCACGGACAAACCGCATTGCATGTCTGCGTTTCAGGTCACCTGTCAATAAACAGTGATCAAACACCTCCGGGATCTTGCTCTCGTAGACAGCCAATTGCTAACGGCTAACGGTAGCCAAAACGGCAGTTTTTCTTTGCTCTGTCATAGACCTGATGTTAAGCGCTAGAGCCAACGAGAAACCTGTTTGCGTTACCGGTCGCATTCGCGACGCTCACGGCTCCAAAAACGTGCTGCGGAACGTGAGAAACAGTCGAACGGTTAAACACGATCCGCGTGCCATGCGCCCACCGATTTGCAGCTTATCATAGCTTATCGCTGCTAGCCAAACGGTCTAGTTGCGCATATTTTGCTTCGGTCTCGATTAGCGCGTTTTTTTTAACATTGTCGCTGTCGTGGCTTGCGCCGCTAGTACCATCGGCAATAGCGTCATTGCTCGAATCGTGGCGCTGTGGAGCTATGACGAGGTGGCGCATATCGTTTGTTTT
Organism: Varroa jacobsoni; assembly: GCF_002532875.2. NCBI lineage: Eukaryota > Metazoa > Arthropoda > Arachnida > Mesostigmata > Varroidae > Varroa > Varroa jacobsoni. Next base: position 80,254 of record NW_019213141.1, read on the forward strand.
GTCGGGCGGTGCTCATAGCCGCATGGACAACTTTCAAATCGTGTCTGGCCGACAATCAGCCTAGACTGTCATTGCTGTAGCTTCTAAGGCTGCTGCTAATCCAGCATCGACATCATGCTACTCTGTATATGGTTGAATGCCCCTAGCTGACATTTGTAGCTATTTCGATCTGGGCTAGCAGAGCTGATCAGCACGGCTCTGGGTTGGCACAGCCAAGCAAAACTGCTGGCGCCTTCCCTTCCTTATGGCCGTCACCGCTTCCGACGCAGTTCAATGTCATTACTCCGCAACGCTAGGCAATATAGGCAAAGGATGTAGACAAAATGAAGGGAGTCGCATCGCTCTGTCGTAACAAGCATAGCTGCTGGTGCTGCTACTGCTGCGAACCGTAGCAGTCCCATGGGTTGGCTATAGTGGATGAACATCGCCGTGGTAGTGGCAAAGGCGGTTGTGTTAACTCACAACCAGCAGTGGCATCGCAGGTGAAGTTAGAACAATGGACGCAGTAGGCTGCCGTCTCTCGTCGTGCACCGCCTGTCGTCCGCTGTTCTCGCATTGTTCCGACGTGGAGCCGCTGGGAACAGCGGACGTTCAACGAATGAACAAGTAGCAAACACTGGCAACAGTGCCACCAGCAGTGTGAGCTAGATCCTAGCTGTCACAGGCAGAATTATCTGCCACCGCTGCGGCTGGCTGGTGCTCGTTCGTTGCTCACGAGCCTATCGCCGACCACAAATCGCCGGTTTTCGCGCCCCGGCTCATCCTCCTTCCGTCGTTCCATTCTACTACTCTATCTTTTGCTGCCGCTGCCATCTATTGCTGGCGGCGCGGCCAGAGGCGCACGACTTATGACGTATGGACCCTTATTGTTTGTAATTCTCCGGCTGGTGACGCCGCACCATGTCCGTCGCGCTCAGTCCGATAAAATCAATGCTGTAATCGACAGTCAACTTTTGTTGTTGCCCGGCTCCCGAGCTGTGGTGACGGCTGATTGTTACGATGATGTGAAACGCTGCCGACACCACCAGCATCAGCAGCAAATCGTCCGCTTATTGGTCCTTTGATTGTTCGTTCTTTCGTTGGTTAGTTGCTTTGCTCATCGAGTGGCCCGCTCAGATTGCGTCGATCCCCCAAGCTGCTCCGTTCTTAACAACCACCGGAGCGAATAGAGTCTGCCAAAGACCGACATGACAGCTTGGCTTTGTCCAGATGCTCCGTTCCACCGCTCCATTCGACTCAGCCAACTGCACCAGCATCCTGACGCGGCAGCGCCGTCAGCGACCCTCCACCCTCAGCGGTGTAAGAGCCAGCGGCATTTGGTTTGGACAGCACCAGCAATAGAATCAGCGCACAAGGCGATAGCGGTCGCAACGAAGAGCCAGAGGCAGTCAACCGGGGACGACGACCGCAAGCTTCTGGCCACAACGGTCAGAAGTGCCGGCAACCAATGCTTTGAATGAGGCTTGCCACCTCTTCGTTGTTACTGCCACAGCCCATCTTTGCTACGATGATCAGAAGCCGTACACCGTGAATAGGCAGCAACGACGTCATCAGTAGCAAACGGCCGCGCCAGCATCAAGCACAAACGGCGACAAGCGATCAGTAGCGATGTTGTGGCAGGATCCTTCGAGCTGAGCTCTGTTATGCTATTACCACAAGGATCGAGCGTAGACATTTCGGGAATAGATACACGGGGGAGGGGGTGACCGCCGAAGGATATGGGACCGGCATTTCGCGGATCTCCATAGACAACGTTATGCTGTTCGATGCTGTTTGCCACAGCTGATGTTGGTGCGTCTCAAAGAAGATTTGCTTAGTTGTGAAAGCTGTTGGGGTTTAGCTCTGTTATTAAAGGCACTCAGTTTTGTTATCGTTAGAAGATGGTATCGGACAATGCTAATGAAATGTACAAAAACATTATTTATCATGACACATGGTTGAAACGTATCATTCCATGGAAAGGTATACAGCACCAATAGGGTGGAAAACTAGTTGGTGTTCAAATATGCGTTTTGTACATTAGAGTTGATCGTCCGTGGTGAGATCTCTTCGTTAGGGCGAATTCTCGCGCGTGGCGCAATGTTCAAGGCGCGTATCATTAGATTATCTATAAATCTTCGGAGTTTTCAACGTATGTACTGTGCCGTACGCACGAACGGATCGCTGCGTTACTTTCGGATTGCAATTAGGAACGCTTATTCATAGCGTGCTGTAATCGTGTTTAGAGACTGCCTAGGTAACGTACGACTTGCGTCGAAAATCTGTAATATACGTACAAATTCAATTTAATCAGAGGCGTAGTTGTATTTACCTCTTCTGTTTGTTAGAGGTCGCTGCACGTGGCTCCTGCCAATTTAAAAAGACGCTAACCTTCTTGGATATATCAGTAAACCAGCCTCTCACTTCTGTAAAGATTTAACCTAGTACTAAACAGCTTGCGGGCGTTCTTGTTTCCCCGCAGTGGGCGTCCAACCCGTTTATAATCTTTGTCACCTTAATCGTATTTTGTGTGTAAGATAATCACCCGCCGTTCGCGACTAACACAACTAACGTTAATAACGACAAACCGACGTTTATGCATATATAGAAGTTTATTTGTAAGCCTGTCTAGCAATTGGCCCGAGACCACGCGTGATAATCTCAAGAGTTGTTAGTTTTAAGACGTATCAGTGAGTTGTTGAAGGCCTTCACCAACGGCCCTAATGTCTCCATCAAATGTCAACGACGTCCACAAGCTATTCAGTTATGTGTAGTAACACACGCGTCGCTAGCTAAGTGTTTGGCATTTTTCGTTGCAATATAAACATTAAACGGACCTTCGCCGCCAACGACTGATCGCCAAAAAACTGCCCTTCCTTAGCGTAGCCATTTTATGTTGAAACAAGTATCGCATTGTCGAAAGACAGAGTGAGCTCGGCACTTGCTTGAAATCGTCGAAAGGCAAGGCGATTTGATATGTCAGTCATTGCAGAAACATTTTGCTGCCAGTGGAAGTTACTGTAAACAAATTACTCTATCTGGATAAAACGAGCTTGAAAATTTGAACTTTTGTCGTCTCTTATCTACAAAGTGAAGTTTGTACTTCGAGCATCTCGAAGATATATACAATAATCAGTCCCCCCTTCAACGCAGTGTCAAAAATCTGAAGATTTATTTTTCGACGCCGTACATTGGCAGCAGTCTGGCAGCATGAGATCGTTTGTGGATAACACGATTTTCTATGGTGTCCCCTTAACCAAATTCTTTATGGGGCAGGGCAAAAAACGCGCACGATCTCCATGTAAAGGCGGCCAGCTCTGTCGTTTCTGATGTGTCTATCGTTGCACCATAGCCAACACGATCTACAGCATTTAAATGTTTTGACTGTCTCACTCGACGAATCTATGTCAGCAACCGCTCCCGAACGCGTCAAGCTTTCTGGTGCTGGTGTTAACAAATCTGTAGTCAGAAAAGTGCTCCTTTACACTGCTTTCTTAGTACTAGCAGCAAGCAAAAAGCACAGTTGAGTCCACAAATAGAAGCGGCCGGTGATCCTGCATTTGTTTCGGTTTGTAGTAAAGACTATGCGCGGAAAGTTGCGCTTGTTCAACTTTGTCGCCACGACTGCCTGGTGTCTTGACTGTTTACTTATAACTTTCTTGCTGTTGAATGCGTTTGTTTTGACTGGACGCAGAAGTGATGGCGAACGTTGTACTGCGAACACAGCTAAATCTATGGCTAAGCGAAAAATATTAAAAAGGCTCGAATAGCTTGAAAATGATTATATTTTTTTTTATGTGCTTGTGTTATCAACAGTTAGGCGGTTCCATCAGGTTCGATGGATATAAGCCTCGCTCTCGCACCTCTATTCAAATTTTGATACAAAACAGTAACATTTGGCTACTAGCAAGAATTCGGTTACAACACAGATGCGCAGCAATGGCTGGTCGATATTTGATCATCGCAGGTCTTTCTTTGTCGTCCCAATCTTCCTTGTGTTCGAGACTGTTGTTGATCAGCACCAATTCTACTGATTAGTCATTTTAATTAATGTTATTTTAATTAATTATGTTTAAGTATGTATGTTCGAGAAGACCACATATAACATTACACTATCGAACGAACGGATCTGGATTATAGCAAGTTAGTTTCTCTTTGGCTGTACTTTCTGTTGATGTCTCACCATCATAATGTTCGCTGCAGGCCACGAGAAAACGGTTGGAATAGTCAAATGACTCGAAGGTCTGTTGCCGCACTCGTGGCGTTTTTGCTGCATTTACGCTGGGGAGCTGGCTGGCTGACGATTGTCAGTGGGCCGCCAAAGTGCTAACGCTTCAATTGGCTGGTAGTCCTCATTTTGATAGGTGCTGCACAGGGACACCTCATTGTTGGCTGAGTTGCTTGTCTATGCAGCTGAAAGGCCCATCGTTCTAGTTTGTTGCTCGTCTGCCTGTAGTATTACACTCAGTATCGGTTGTTTTGACGATGGAGCTCGTGTGCTGCTTTTAGTAACTGCCGCAGCAGCCACGGCATGAGCAAAATTGAGCCGTTGTGAAGACAACGATAGCGCCAACAGACGCAGGATTGGCTGAAGCCTAGAACGAGCCCTTTTCTGCTGGTATCAGTATTATACAATTTTTTCTTCCATAGAACAACCGAGAAGCCAGTCAAGCAACTAGCACTCGAAGGAACTAACGAAGGCTACAAGAAGTCACCGCGCTCAAACGCTGCTGAGTGAATGCTGCCTGGCTCGACGCTCCGGCTACTGTAGCCACAACTACTCGTCAATTCGCTGACGACGGCTTGCTGTTGCGCGAGCCGCGGAGGAAGAGTCGTCTCGTCAACATTCAGTGTTAGTGGCACCATTGCGGGCATCTGTGGATTCGCTACGGACATACACAAACGGACAAAGGCGCCGCCATAGAGAAGCAATACGCGAGGAACAACAGATCGCTCAATCCCAGAACAAGAAAATGGAGTCAGCCGTATTGTGAGACGACAACCGAAACTAGCAACAGCGATGGGGGACAGGCTACAAAGAAGTTGACGACGCTACTATTTGACGAAGGGGGCCAGCACCGAGAATAACAAAAATGAACCCGTCGGAATACGAAATAGATCGTTTCATCCATGATTCCTTGCGACTTTCCAGTCAACCACCCGTCAAACAAACTATTGTGTTATTCCAGAGTATGTATACAAATCGTAAATTAATAGCGATATCTGCCGGCTAACAAAGGAAAACAACACAACAAGTATGACAACGGTGAATAATGGTACGCAAATGATACGATCATCAGCTCGACCGGGTTGATCAGACCTGATCGATGGAGTTCAGACAATTGAGGCTGGTGACTGGCGCGGCATCGGGCTTGATCACGATGTTCCATTCCGTGGTTGTCTCTACGCGCAACTTCCTAAAGCTCGATTGACGACAACGGTTTCGCTCCCTGTCCCAGCGACCTGTTTCAACACCATCATGCTATAATATGCCCATGCAGAGTGTTGTTACTAGCCTTGTTGTATCGCGTCTCTTGCTGCAGTAAATCTTACATTTTGTTGTACGCTTGGTTTTGGCGGTACCGGCGACGTCCGAAAGACAAACCCATCTTTGTCCATGGAACGTTTTAGGTTCGAATCTAAGCGCTGATGCACCCCGTCTCGAAAGCAGTGGACGTGAAAACTCGAATGATTTAGTTCACTCTTTTTGGCCATTCTTTGCCGCTACTAATGCTCCTGCGTCGCCCGTTAAGTTAAAACCGTGTACTTTCACAGCTGCTACTGACCACAGGCCTCGGACCATGGGCTGTCCATAGCTGGTCGACAGGTTGTCTTAGCAACCGATCATAACAGGCAGTCCTCAGGCGGTCCCAGTCTATCGAGCTACGGGCGTTGTTTATCGAGAACGTTTGTTGATTCTAAAAAACGTTTAATATTTATCATGTCTAGCCGTACCATTTCAGCGGATGATTGGCACACAACCGTTTAAATCAGTAAATTCTTCCGATCAAACAATCGCCCCATCACGTAACCCTTTTGCTGTTGGTGCGAGAAGAGCCAATGCAACTGAGCAAGGTTATCATGTGCGGCAAGCGACTTGTTGTGGCTGACTCGTCCCTCGCAGTGTTCTGGCGACTCGTCTCGATGACGCACGAAGAACAACTGATTACCGATTGACTTGACAGCAACACGTGGTTGTTTTGCGTTCAACAGCAACAGCGGCCGCAGTCATCGTCGCAATAAAAGCAGCTGAATTCAATCAGCTATTATGTCTCTGTTTTCGCCAGTGTGCCCACGCCGATTGCTTTCAGCCGCCCGTCACGCCCGCGCGCGGTCTTTAGCTACTTCAGCTTTTCTCTAGCTGTCTTTTTCTCTGCTTGTCTCAACGTATCGCTTTCTTGTCCATGGAATGGAATGGGGGGGGGAGGGTCGCCTCGCCGGAACTGTGTTATGCGAACACTGCCGACATACAGGTACCATTGACGGTTTGTCATGTGGTTCGCCCAGCAGCAGCATCGGCTAGCGGTTCGTGGTAATATTTGGTCATCGTGTTTCTGTCAATTGGCTTGTTTACCGCTCCAGCGCAGGGCATCGCTGTCGCTAAGAGACCACGTAAGGAGAGAGCGTTGTGACCTCCTGACTGTTGAGCATACTGAACGCAAGCGATGTAGTTGACAGTAAATAGACGCACAGCCCCCCGCAAGTATCTCCAATATGGTTCTTGGTTTTTAATTATTATTATTATTGTAAGAATAGCTGCTAACTACAGGGTGCAGTATTGCAGAGATGGGCATCTGATAGATAAAGCGGGGCGACCCGGCAATTAATCAGTAAAAACCAGTCAGCCAATGCAACAACAGTGCTTCTTGCAACATTGTCACGCATCCCACCAGCATGGTGAACAATGACAGCCACAGCCCAGGACTCAATATTTTGTATTCCATCTAATACCGTTTCCGTAATGGATCAGTGGTCCTACGTCTGTCGATGAAACTTAAGGATATGTGAGGTAGTTTAAATTCTAAACCAGGCTAAGATACGCTTTCTTTTGTGCCTGTAGTGGGAGTCGTCCGTCTGAAGTGACCCTTAAGTAAAGCTGTTCTTTACTTAAAACTCAAAACATTTACCCCGTCTTCGGTACGCAGTCTTCTGCAAGGAATAGCAATAGTTATAATAGTAATTCCAGCTTTTTTTACGCTGTACTTGCTGACCCCGACTGGTTCATTTCGTCTGTGGAGTTTTTCCCCATTGAGACTCTGCCCCTGGTTGTGGCGTCCGCCAACGCTGCCACCACTGCCGGTCGTGCCGAGCTAGGCCAATAAACAACATGGTAATGAGCGACGTTCTCCGTCGATGAGAGCACGGCCATGAGTGTTAAACAACCCTGTCGCCGCCCGCCTTCTATGCAGCAACATTGAGCGTTGCTGTGAAGCAGCACCAAGCTGCTGCGGGCATGTTATTTCTGATGTTCCGATCCCGTCCGTGTACGGCGTGCGCAACGACTGCTTTGGCGATCATTCGTGTGTCTGGTAAGTGGCCTGGTCTCTTACTGACCGTGTGCGAGCGAATGTTTACGATGGCCCGCAATCAGTTGAGCTAAGTCGAATCGCCTTCGCTCGTTTCTTTTGCTGTTCTGTTCAGTCGACATAGCCTCCTTGCTTGCCGGCTCTACCCGCGCCATCGCCGATGGCTGGCGCTGATTCCCGAATAGTGATCATGGCCGAAACTGCAGCTGCGCCGCTAGTCTGTAGCGATGGCGTTGCCGGCTAAAACGTTGCCGTCACACGAACGGCACACTACATCGACCGAATGGTGAGTGCCGTTTGAGTGGCGTGTCTGTATTTAGCCTTGCGTGGTACTGGGACTTCTCGATAGTGACGCCTACTTTGAACTGGCGGCGTTCTAGAAATTGCGCCACTGCAGCGGTCGTTCGTGGTATAGCTACTGCTGTACTTCTGGTAATCGTGCTGATGGTGGTATTCTGCTGGCGACTTCTTTGTTGCTGGCTCTCCTCGTCTGTGTCTATTTGGCGGCTCGGTTCGAGCGTCAGCAGCTAGGGATCCACTAGCTTCGCTTCACCGAGTGTCGAGCAGCTGCCAACAACGGCAGGCCTCTTTTAGTCCAATGGCTATACGCAAATATAAGGCTTTGAGTCATCGACTGGCAGATACACACAGACGGCACACAAACAACAGCCGCCGTTGTCCGCAGCCATCAGCGGCAAGCACAGGTCTGCGTCAAGATAAACACACAGCCAAAGCTACCCAGACACGCGATAGTACAGACGGAGCGGCCTCCAACAGCGGCCGCTTGATATCGACACGCGCACTCAGTGAGCGACATAGCCAATCGTAAATGCAGCCACGTCGGTGTTCCCGGTAGAATTCAGTAGCGTCGCTACGACCAGCCGTGCCAAGTCCGCCAGCCGACGGACCTCCCCAGCGGCTTACAGCCGCTCGCCTCAATGACGGGGTTCCTGTGTGTGTGTTCCATCCTCTCTGCAACGACTGTCAGTTTAGCAGTTCGCTGGCTAGATCGCCAGTCTCATACAGACACAAATAGAGGCGTAATCCTATATACTCAAAGCGACACGGACACTCTACCCAGCCGACGAGCGGAGCGGTCCGTTTACAACAACGGCACTGGCACCGATATCCGGTACTGTCCTAGTCCGCTAAATCAGCGGCGAATAAGCAGGCGAGTCTGGCGGTTGTAACACCGCTTCTGCGGCCACTGGCCCATAGGAAACTGCCATAAGAAGGCCGCCGCCGCAGCCGCACCCGCCGCCGGTGCTGCAGACCGTGATACGCGCTCGTCAACGGGCTCCCCGAGAGGCAATATCGGAACACTCGAAGCGGCTATTTCATATCAAAGTGAATCTATTTTTGGGAGAGTCCGATCATTTACCTCTCGAACAAACACGACATCGGCCAGGCAAGCTGGCGCGCACACGCCGCATAACCATCATGGCCGCGGACAGGGTAAGCGGTAGGGTCAGCTTGGCAGTTTCTTGCCGTCCAGCCCGCCCGTCAGCCAGCCAGGTTGTACAAGACCGAGTAAACTAAACGAACGAACGAATGCCCAACAAGCCAAATAGCACGCCAAGCTTTCTGTATAGAAAGGCCTGCCTTTGCTTTCGATGCCTATTCTGGCAAGAGGCGGCAATAGCGACGACGATGACAACGCACCCGCCGACGGTGCCTATGGACCAATAGCGGAAATAGGGCCGTGGAGGACTACAGCTATAAGGAGGCCAACGAGCGACTGTAGCCGGCAAGCGAGTCAGTCACCTCACACGATGACGAACCAACATCAAATGGCTAGGGACTGTTGCGGCGGTGAATGTGAATTTAGTCAAAAGTGCAGTTGTTGTTTTCAGAGAAACCTTTGCAGCAGTACTGCACCTGGTCGATAGAAAAAATGGTCAGGTGACACAGCCATTGAGCTGGAGGGAGGCGGGGGAAGCGGAAGAGGAATGGTTTCCCCAGTGTAGCCGTATAAATGATTAAAACTATTCATATTATAATGGTGGTAGGAGGGAAAAGTAATACACAAGGCATATAGAAGTGAAACTAAATTTAAGCTAAGTTCGAACACTTTATATAAGGTTGAACATGTAAGCGAGAAGAATAAACACATATATAAGCTACACACAGCAGGTGAATCTGACCCTTCTCAGCCTAACCATATGGTGCTGTAGGTAGTACTACGTTTGAAATACGATAGCTCGACCGGGTTTTGCCTACTTAGAAGCACAGACAAAGTACACTAAATTGAAGACCTACGAAGCTCAGTGCTGTTAGTGAATGTTAGGCATTGCTGCTTACTTGATTAGGTGGGCGTCCTCCTTAAGGTCTAATCATAAAACAGAAACGATATAATTTCCCTGTAGTTTATTCAAATACATATGAAGCCTCTCGAAATAGCAACGTATTCAATGACTTTTTCAGTCTATTCAAATTAGAATGACAGGAAAATTATTTTTTACCGGTCCCTGCTTCCATTATTCCGTACTTACAAACGTGTGTGCGCAAATAAGAAAATATTCTTCGGAAATGTTTTCCAATGAATGTGACCCGCACTCCACCGACAAAAAAGCCCCTTGTCCCGCCAGTTTTCGTCGCCTGGATATCGGTAGTTAAGTGCTGTTGTCAATCGATACAACAGCATCTTGTGCCGTTCGAATGACCCCGTGTTTCGACTCCCCTTAGAACTGTTGGCGGGTGCTCGGGACGTACGCATGTGTCAAGCTAGTCTTGCACAATAACGATGGCCCGAACCTAGTGTCACCGCCGGAAACAGAAATATCTACTAGACAAACGAACGAGCCGCCGATGTCTATGACCATCCCTAGCAGTTTCGCGCTCAAGCATTTTCAAAGATCGCCGAACGGCCGTAGTGGCAAAAGCTTGAGTCAACCGCCGCAGCCTAGACGGTCTCCAATTACCTACCCGTGTCGCGACCTCACCGCTGCTGAACTCATTTCTTAGCGGCCATATGGCCGCTATCAGAGCGCAGAAAGATGATAACGGGCGGGATAAAAGTCTCTGTGGGGTAAAGCTATTCGATCAACTGTAACGGCAGTAGCTGATGCTGCTATCGGGCAAACCGTCGCCGGCGTCACCACCAACGAAACTTCCACCCATCGACTGACAAAAAGCTAGCCAGCCAAGGGATCAGTCCATGGAAAAACAGCGAAATGGTTCAGCAGGGTAGGCAAGCGCCAGGCCGAACTGCTTCGATTTTTCTGTCCTGCTGCCGTTGCTCGTCTGTTCCTTGGTTTATCTGTTGTTTCTTAGAGATATGGGTTTGTTGTTGATCGTAGTGATGGTGGCAATGGCGCGATGGCATTGTTTTCCTTAGTAGAAGCCAATATCACAGACAGGGGCCACTTTCGCTGTGTCCCCTATCCTAAATATATGTTTCTGCGTAAACTCATTCTGGCGCCTCTGCTGCTCTGATTGTCTTCTGCGACCGATACTGCGTGTGTGTTTGCATGTGTGTGTTTTCGACGAACGCACGCCCCATATACCACACATTTACACGCATGCACGCAGTCAAAAAGTCCCCCATCACAGACGCATACAAAGCGACGCAGCGAACATCAAACACACGCAGTCAGTCGATGTCGCCCGGTGAGTCGAGCCAACTCAACAGCGAATAGCGAACAAGAGTTAACGAGTTGTGTCGCGATACGCTGCCAACGCCGGCTTTCGCGTAGCTTTGACTAGCGTGCCTGCTATCATCGCTGGATTCATTCGTTTGGTGGTTCGGGCGGTGCTGAGTCGTCCGTTCGGCCGACTCTGATAATCGCATAGCGGCAATACCTGCAGGGCTGTGGCGGCGCAGCAAAGTTTATCGGACGATGACGACGACGACAACTATGAGAAGAAGGAGGAGGAGGAGGAGGAGGGGGAGGAGGGTTCGCTATTGGCAGAATTCGCTCATCGCTTTGGTGGTGTGCACCAGCTCGGTATACACCTCCGGCCTGCGTTCGTTCGGCTGGCCGGCCAAGCGGCCAGGAGAAATATATTTCGTTACTGCTGTATAGCAGGGATGTTTGTAGCAGCAGCAGAAGCGCTTGATGCTGCTAGAGGCAGTGTTCCAAGACAGCATGACTGAGTAGAAACAGACATCCGCTGGTGCCTGTCTCCTACTGCTAGTTCACGCACACACACAGCATCGTGATTCTGCCAGCCTCCCATCCTGCTTAGCTGGCTAGCCGGCTGGCAGGCAAGCAAGCAGATTCGGCATGCCATTAAGCGGGGTCGCTGGCTGATCCGATGGTTCGACTCGGCTTTCTGCCGCCGTCGCTGCCGCTGTTGCTGATGCTGCTGCTTTTGCTGGGGTTGCTACGACGGCCGCTGCCGAGGAGGTCTCCGGGAGAGTCCGAGAGTGGCGCCCTCGTTGGCGCCAAAACGAAACTCTCGTCGTCATGTTAGCCGTACTAGCTGGCTGGATGGCGGCAGCAGCAGCGATGGCGGCGGCGACGACAACAACGACGACGAACTGAAGCCATAGCCAGCAGCCAACACGGTCAAGTTGGCTGGCACAGGCTTGTGCTGGTGTGCTGCCCTACAGCAAAGACTCGCTTTGTGTGTGGTGGCGCCGATCGTATCCCCTACTACTACTACTGCTGCTGCCGCTACTGCTGCTGCTGCTGCGGCGGCGGCGGCGGCTGCTGCTGCTGCTGCTGCTGCTGCTGCTACTACTGCTGCTGCTGACGGTGTGTTTCTTGTTGGTGTGGCTGAGCCAGTCGCTCTGTTGGTTGGTTGGCTGGCTGGCTGGCTGGTTCATTTGGCTGTCCATCCTTGTATCGCTTGTGTGTGCTGCAGCCGTGACTACTCGATCCGCTGCTGCTACTGCTGCTGTTCTGGCCGCCGCGCTGTGCTGTGCTGAGTGTTGTAAGGAGACAACAGCATAGTATTATTATTATTATTGTAGAGACACACTGATCGCCAGTGAGTGGTGTTGGTGGTAGTGAGAGACTCGGCTCCTCCGCAGGCTGCCATCTAATTCGCATACGACAATCGTTCTCAACCAAGCGACGTTGCCAGGTCTCCCCGCGTTTCGACTCTAAGCCAGCGCCCGTAGCTCCGCCGTGTAGGAGAGCTGCTGCTTTCTTCGACGGAAGGAGTCCACTGTTCGCCAGCGACAGCCGCGACTCAGCTACCGCTGCTGCTGCTGCTGCTGCTGCTGCTGCTGACGACGACGACGACGGTATTCACGACGACGACAACAACAGCAACAACAACGGTAATATCCGCGATAACAACAACAGCCACCACAGCAGCAGCGCACACACATTTCGCAGCGACGGTCGACGGCAACACTTTTAGTAGGGCCAAATCGGCCAGGAGTAACCGACAACGCCATAGGCCGCGAGACGCGATCAGGCAGGCAGGCAAGCAGGCAGGCAGGCAGGCGATTGAACGTGGTGGCAGTAACAGCGTTTTGGCTGGCTGGCTGGCTGGCCGACTACTACATTGGCAGCCACATTGGCGTGTGTGCGGATAGACGACAACAGCATCGATAGTGCTAGCAGCATTCACAGTTAGTACTCGCAGCAGCATAACAGCTACTGTAACAGCAGGAATAAGAGCAGCTACTGCAGCACAGTGCCGTTGCTGCTGCTGCTGGTGTGGTGTTTGTGGCTTGTGTTAGTGGTGTTTCAAGCAAGCGAACAACGCAACGCGACGCGACGCAGCAAGAAGAAGCCAACCAAACTGAGACAATTCTAACAAAGTCGAGTTGAAAGTTAAAAAGAATAAAATTACTATTGCATCGACTATAGCATCAGCGACGATGGCGCACAGCAGCGATTCGACGATCCAGTTTTTCAAGAAAGCGTCCCCAGAACAGTGGACCTATCTCCTCAGCTGCTACAAAGAGGCGGTAGGCGCCAAAGCCCAACTGAGGACCAAAAAAGGTGGACCTGAACAGTACCTCAAGCTCGATGCCTGGTGAGTTGTTAAAGTTCGTCGTGGGCTGTGTAGCAGGTCATCAGCGAGCTGCTAGCCACAAGCCAATATTACTAGCGACAGTATATATATATATATATGTGTGTATATATATATGCACACATATATTTTTAAATATATATTAATAATTATAATAACATTATATCATTCTGGTGCCATGCATACCCGACGCCAGTTAGGTCGCCTACTTGGTTCAACAAGTCCAGGCTGTACCGACTCGACTATGACGTGAGGGAACCCTCAATCTAGCAATGAATGTACATATACTCTCTCATATATATATATATGTATATATATATATATATATATATATATGTACAGAGAGAGAGAAAGGGAGAAATAGATATATGGTTTCTATAAATTAGTTGGTGCAGAAGATGGGTGTACTAACAGTGAATCTTGAATAATGCGTATCGGTTCCTTAAAGGTGGCAGGTGCGAATTTACGCGCTGGATTGTTGCTAAGTTATTAGTTAGTCTGTTACCGCTAATGATTTAGTTTGGTGAATCGCTGGTAACTATTGGTGGAGGGGCTCGGCAGTCGAATAGCGGCCCAGAGCAGCGATCGGTTCAAACGCAGCCGACCATAGGCTGTATCCCGTAATAGTGTTTATCCCGTAACCGTGTCCCAGAATGCTGATGTGGGCCCGTGTTTTGTGTGAACTATACCGGGTCAATAGTTCCTATTTCCCGAAGTGCGACTCCCCTGCCGGTCGTGCTGCGCCCCCGCAAATATCTCCAGGGGGTAAGCTCCACGCCATTACGCACCTCTAAAAAAATTTTTCTTCTCCCTCTCAGTCCCTGGGCTAAAACATCCGACCAAATCCTTTCGCGTCCCGTTCCGTCGTCCCATGTTGAGTTCGCCCAGTATGTGTTGTTGCTCTAGCAGCAGTCTTTGTGAACAACCCGGTAGCCATCAAGGCAGCTAGTAGTGTTAGCCCATGTGTGTTAGTCTTATCGATGGCGGTAAGAAGCGATTGGCGTTTCGCTCATCGCTCGTTGCTGTAGCAGTCTACATAGCTGACAGCGTCGTTCTAGCCGGTATTTTATGAGGAGATGATTGCTACTGACGAAAGATTAACGTTGGCTTGTTTTAGAGAAAAGGGAAAAGCACAACGGAACAAAAGAACAAAAAGACCAACCTAACAGACACATAAGTTTACTAGCAGATTGTGACGTGCTTCTACGAGTATATAAAATACGTAAATAAAATATACGCAAATTACGGCTAGCGACGCGGTATTATAAGTGATCGAGCAGGCCTTCAATTGAGCTATGGGCAGTTAGCTCCTCTGTCAATAGCACGAGGAAAACGAGAAGCAATAATGCAAAAGATCAGGTGAGCGTGTCACGTAGCATTGAAATCCGTTGCTGAGCCAGGTACTAATGGAACAGCTGGAGCAGCTGGAACGCGTGTTCGCCTCCGATCTCTTGCTGACGTTTAACTGTTGTGACCACTGTCACATACAAAAGGTGCTTCATGAACAACTAGCTGGGGATGCCTATATGAGAACCTTGTCGTCCATGAAGTTCTGATCTGCTCCTGTATCCAAATGGGAAAACGATACCACTACACACTTTATTAGAACCTGCGCAGCCACAACGGCAGCAACAGGACAGACGTGACAGGACGCGAGCGACATTTGTGAGTCGACAACGTTCTCACATCGTGATGGTGATGATGACACCGACTATGGTCATGGTAAATCACGCGAAATATTTTTGTTCGAAAGAGCGGTGGAAATCGATCAAACCGAGCCGGTATGAAGGGTGTCATACGTGTCAATTTGTAACGTCAAATGACTCATAAATTCTCAATCAGCGAAAAAAAACTCACATAATCGAGCGCCATTTGCCGATTAGTATGATTCTGGTGTTTCGTTTTTGTTGACCTCTGTCATTTGACGCTGATTCGACGCTGAGGGCGAGGCCAACCCGATGCTACTCGATGGATTCTGCTGAAATGCGTTTGCGAATTCTGTAACGCATTCTGACATTCAGTAAGCAATGTGTATGTGTACATACGTGTATGAGCCGTTACCGCCAATTTTCGATCATATAATGACACAAAGAAGAGCGTCGGTAAGCACAAATTACTACAATAAAATTTTCGCAATTATATACCAATCATAATAGTACTAATCATTTTATCAATAACAATAATAATTGTACCTGTTTTTACACCCTCAACAAAATAACCAATCAACGCAATCGCAAACATGGGTCACAAGTCACACACTTGTGACTTAGTCGTTGTCGGTTGTCATCTAGTTTGTCCATGTGCTAATTTCGCCGAATGAGCACTCTTTAGGTTCCCAGAAGGACAACACAACCTCGTCGAACCATATGACAGTGGGATATGTTCCAAACGAGTTTCAGCGGCACCGCTGGCGAATTTGCGCCACGCGTGCGCCCGTTTGCCCGCCACTCGGCGCCTCCGGCTGCTTGTGGTATCTTGCACGCCGTTCTTGGGCTACATTTGTTTATCCCTGAAAATAGACTCACCCCCATTCGTTTACCCTAACCACCTTATCCCGGCGCTTCGGCCTTGTCTCACTTTAGCTGTTCTCGTATCCCCCACCGTGACCCAGGGAAAGCCAGCCTTGTCTCTCTCTTTCCCTTCAAGGCTGCCTTCAAGGCCTCCAACAGTGGCAGTGGAATTTCAGCCCCTCAGCGTTATGCCCCCTATCTCGATTGACACCCCCCTCGATTCATTCCTCTCAAAACTGCTGCCGCTACCGCCACCGCCAACTACCGATGGCTTCATGCTGCTTTGCTTGTCCGCCTCTTCCAGATTTCGCGCCCAGCAGCTTCTTGAACCGTAGACATTTCCACCTGCCGCCGCACTTCCGTCCCGCTTGTGTTCCTACAAAATGCCCTTTTCCCGCTTCGTTTCTCTCCTTGGTTGGAGCTCCTCTATTCCTTGTCCTTCCCATGCTCTGCTTTCTTACTCTAAATCGTAGAAAAGGGGATAGCACGCCCCCGAGTTGTAAGGTTACTCAATTGGTCGCTGCACATTGATGGACTTCCCCAATGGCCCCCGTATTCACACAATCTACGGGTGCCGACGGATATTGAAGTAGTCCAATGATATCACTACCAATGTTGCTTCTGAGACGTTGTTCTATTGCAGCAGGCCTGTTTGGTGGCTCACGGGCAGGTTTTGTTTAGAGTCTGCACGAACGACCTCGCAGCAGTGGGTGGGTGGCTGAGAATAGTTGTTTACTGGCAGAAACCGATAAAGAAGGGGAGTTCCGCGCGCTACAAAATCCATGTGGCATCGTATAAGACTGGGCGAATACACATGATAACTGAGCGAAGAAGCTGGAGAAGTTGGGTCGTAAACAATATATGACTGGACTCTATAGATTTTTGTGGGGATTCGTGCCAGCAATGTCTAGTTAATTTTTCATAATGGAAATCTAATTTATCATAATAGGAATGCATATCCTTTGTACGCAACGTAAGCACAAAGAAAGCTCGAGGAAAGATAGCATTTCAAACTAAACCGGGTCGTAATGACTGAGCTGGATCGTTCCTCGTCGTTCGAGTACGTTAAAATGGCAAGTAACGTTGGTTAAACGTTCCTTGCCATTTTATCTGATCAAGCGGATTTAAAGACATTTCTTTAAAAGCGACGGCGCACTTGATTTTCTTGCATAACGATATTATCCAGTGAACGTATTCGTCAGAGTCAATATATACAAAACCAGTTACGTAATGTAACATGAACACCTATTGATCGTTATTTATGGACCACCTATTGACTCGAAACTTGGTCTTTCACTTTTACTTCAGACCCTATTATAATTCTATACCATTCAGGCCTTCTATTGCCGATGGCTCCCCTTGGCGATCGCCACTAGTTGAAGCTGTCCCGATCGATCTCGCCTTATGGGCTACTGCAAAGTAATTTTGGTGTGTCGCTATGGGCTGGAAAGTTTTTGCCCCTAAAGAGGCGAGGGTTCCCAAGGCCACAAGGGGTGAATGACCTCAAGGTTGGTAGCCCGGTCGGTTATGGCAGAAACGTACGGAGCAGTAATCAACAAAAGGGGAAAGAGGGACCCTTCAGCCCAGTTCAGCAACAGCAATGGGGTCGAGGTCAAACGAAGTTACCCTCGTGTGTGAATCGAGGAAAAGTAGAATGGAAAGAGTAACAAGCCTACGCGAAGTGTTTATACTCCAAAGACAAGCAAAATTTCGACTGAAGCTATGGCTCAATAATTCCTACCTTCAGGCCAGCGCATAATTTTGTAACGCAATTTCATTTAAGGAATGTAAAGAGGAGCGTTTTGTTAAATTAAACGGGCCAGATTTGATAAATGATGCAATAATAAACCAAGAGTGTTCATAACTGTCAATGGCAGCAAAGTACCCAATAGGGTTGTAATTGCTGCTAGATTTCAGATAATCAACGAGTGTTCTGCCGTATAGCGTCCTGATTATCTAGAAAACAACTATATCTGAGTTCAATAGAACACTCTGATGTAACGTGTGCAGTGAAAATACAATTAATTGTATTGTTTTCGGACCCAGAGCTTAAACGGAAACGAATCTCTTTGTTTATGGTTTAGTTTATTCTAATTTCCCTCCCTATGCGTCGAGGGAATGTGCATCTCGCGCCTGACATCATTTTTAAATATAATGCGTCACAGCCCACCGATACGTTTTATCGTATTAGTGGTCACAGTGGCCTTTAACTTGTCTTGTTTGTTTTTCAATTCAATCACATATAATTTGTTTAGGCTGAATGACTGTACATTAAAGGCGAGAGAAAATGCTGAAAGTTTCGAAAAAAGCCTACTTTCGTGCCAAATGTGCAAAAAGTTTTACATAAAAGCATCTGGAATATTCTGTTCCGAATGAATTACAATGTTACGAAACATTATTGTAGAGGGCGTTTTGGGTGTTTCCAATTTTCGCAGTTACAGGTTTCTTCTACACACTTACGTTTTCTTCTTAGGTATACACGATCATAAATTATTTTAGAAAGCACTTAGATAACGCAGTGTTGGTAATACTTTTCTAAAAAACAGCTCAAATAAAGAGTATCGTCTGATCAGCAGACGCCCTCACTTTGCTTGTTTCGCACAATTTTTTTGAAAAGTTTGAAAGAAGAACACTTTGAGATGATAGTCCAACATTCTAATATCTATTAATAATGTTGTGCGTAGTCGATCAATTTTTCGTCGAATTTTTTGTCTGGTAGACCTATTGCGATTGGCTAACGTCAAGGTGCTCCGACAAAAATGAGTCTTTGCGCATACGTATACACTATACGTTGAGTTTTACTAGCTCATTCCTTCATCGAAACGTCAATAGATTGATCGGAGCCTGTAATCTACCGGATGGTGGTGCAACACTGCCCTAGATTCGCCGTCGCCACCCCAAATGCCAATAAAGACTAGGCCCACCAGGTAGCCAAATAAGTCGAGTCATGTCGTCATTGTATAAGCATTGTCAAATCACAACTGTGACCTACCTTATCTTATGTAAGTTTTTCGATTTCATTCATATTCAGGTACCAAGATACATTGCCAAAGACGATCCGAAGTCGTAAGGACCCTCATCTGGAATACAATGAGCTGGTTGATATAATGAAATGGAAGTTGATGCGTAGTAAGTACAAGCCGGCGGCGCTGGACCTCGTCAAAACTAACACTGAAAAGAACGTCAAAGCGACCACACAGCGTGCTTTCAAGCGTATGCCAAAGCTCGAAATGGCCATCCAGGCCCTTACAAGTAAGTCTGTTGTTTGTGTGCTTTTTGCTAAAGTTTTTTTTCTCTGTCTGAACAATTAATTCACCGCCCTCATATGTAGGCATCTCTTTTACCAACCTGCATCATACTACGCGACTGAATGAGATTCTAGCGAATACTTGAAGGTGGATAAGAACGTTCCGGGGCTGGGAACCCCTAATTCAAAATCGCTTAATTTCTAAAAGGAATTTATATACTCGTCTTAGTCTTGATAAATGCTCGATTTTCAAAGCGGATTTCGTCCACACTTTCCAATGAACCCCAATGAACAGAGAGACCTCATGATTTCTGTTTATTCATGAGGTCGCCGTATCGAGGTGGTGTGCGTGAATCAAACAGCGCAGTCCAGATAGTTTTAGTACTCTATCAAATACTGGCACCTACACCTACAATCGCGTAGAAACACAAAACAGTGCACACCCACGTTGACAACCACACGAGCAGACAGATACTCGAGACATTCGCGCAGGATACCTTAAGCTCCCTACCGACACCAGTTTGCCTGCTGTTTCCTTGCTAGCGGGACGTAATGGGCTGCGTATGACAAGCTGACTTGGGCGGTCTGTTTCAGCAAAGATAAACGTAAAGAAACGCGTCGTTTGCTGCCGCCACCGGGTCTAACGGTGACCAAATACAAGACAGTGCGGCGGCAGTAACGACAACGAAACGACTCCCGATCGGTATTTCTACGGTTCGTTATAGTGAGCTAACCAAATAATCAGCGCAATAGTAGATTTACGAACAACAACATCGCCGCTGACTAGCGCCGGCGATCACTACGGATGTTCCTATCTACGAATGACTCTGCGCGCTTACCCATTCGGCCAACGCTACTGCTATGTTGATTGTTGGTGTGTGAGCGACCGCTCTTAGAAAAGTCTCGAAGTAGCGGCAACAGGATCCATAGGGCTCTCTAAGGTGGCGCCAGTCCCACAAAGTTGCTTTGGTGATCGAACGGTGGTGGCTGTTCCCCGGTGCGTGACACACCCGTTATCACCTGCTGTTTGGTACAGATGTACAGTATAGTTGCATAATAATAATAACACTACCAGTATGGTGATATCTGTGACGCACTCCAGCGACTATCATCACATCGCGTACTCAGGGTAGGATAATTAACAGATGGAGCAGTGAGCAGTAAATTGTAGAAACGAATCGGCAGTCTAATAGGTGGTGTGAGTCAGCTACTAGGTACCCGGACGAAACACATCGAACAGCAACCAATAACCACCGTAAACAGGCAAATGAACATGCAGCCAGCCGCTGTAGCTACGTGGAATAGTTTATCATTTGTCACCTACATATGCATGATGTGGTTTAACCCATCATTCTGACTTAACCAAAAGGGGTTTCGGGTTTTACGTGCAGCAATACACCCTTAAAAATTGCTTTTCCAGACGGCCGGCGTTCCCCATCCAGCACGAAACGAGCCGTCTGTCTACGCCCGGTTTCGAACCTCGACCATCACCACCCTACATATTCCTAAGCTTAGTAGACCAATATGTTACTATGAAAAACACGTTGCCGAAAAAAATCACCGAAACACCTTATCTGAGCTACAATAGCAAGAACTAGGAAGAAACACCAGCACGAGGGAGTAGTTTCACGCCGATAGCCGACGGTTGCTGGCGATGACTGTCATGATCAGACAACAGCAGCTGAAGCAGTCCCAGCAGCAGCAGCAACAGCAGCAATGATCCACAGTCGTCATGGCCGCCCGCGATGCCATTGACACCCTTGAAGGTTTAATGCTGCCGCTACTGCTACTCCGGCTGTTACAGCTGTCGCAACTTACACATCACAAGCATATTCCTAGACAAACGGAGAGACAGACAGACAGACAGACAGGCGTACGCAGGTACAATCAGACAGGCAAACAGGGAATAAAAGATACAATGAGAGGCAAACACGCCGTTCATAGAATGACATACATCAACCCTGCATGTTCGGCGCGTTCGTCACCCACCGCCGTTCTGGGAACTCGTCGATGGCTGTTGGTGGAAGAGAGAAAGCTAGAGGGCGAGAGGGGAACTTAGGCGAGGGGAAAGAGCTTGTCGGCGGCGGCGGCGTTTCCTACAGCTACTGCGTCAGCGTCTGAAGAAACTTCAATGATTTTGCCAGGGTAATGTTGTTGACCCACTAGCTAGTTGTCTGCATGTTATCATGCCATCATGGGCGATAATCATGTTGTTTTGAGTTGGCTCTGTTAGCCATGAGTATAAAATAATTGCGTTGCGGACACTAATTAATCAATCTTTTCAGCGTAGTTGCTGTGGCTGCTGTTGTGTTGGTCGTTGTCGTTGTTTCTATAAGTCAGCTTCGCCCATATGATCTTGCCGTTACTATTACGCGTTTCTTGTTAGTCTCTTGTTAGTAGAGCTCTAGTAATAGTTGTCAGATTTGTTTTATACTATTTTTTTTTTCGCATTTTCACATTTTCGCGCACATTTATTCTGGCGATGCCTCTATGTATAATCATGCCGAGCGCACATAGCTTTGTGTGTAGTATGGTATATAACATATGGCGTCAGTATATAAAAATTTACCCAAGTTTGCACCCTTTCTGCCAAATACGTACCGTACTAGACAAAACCTACAAAACATTCATATGTATGTACGCAACTACCGTAGAATCGCCCCTTTACACTTTTTGCCCTTCCCATGAGTCGCTTGTCCCCTTTATTTCCTATTTCTTAAATATATGCCCTCACTTTTTTCCTTGTTATTTTATGGTTCTTTTTGTTGTTATGGAAGTACCAGTAGCTATAATAGGCGTTATGGCTATTCTTATCCTGCGACGATACTTTTCTAATTTTTATTCTCAGAACGAGTATTGTCTTTCCTTAGCCTTCCCTTTAAATAGGCTTCATGCTAACGTCCACTTGCAATAACAGTCATCTTTGTCGCCGTTATTAGTGTTACTGCCGTTGCGACAACTATGCAACAGATAATAGAAGCTATTATCTCAAACAGCTTTATTTTTAGGCCTGCAAGAAGAAGGTCTACTTAAATTAGGGATACAGTTGCTTTTTAGATGTATATCTACACTACTGGAATGAGAAGTATTAGATCTCTTAAGAGCAGAATCAGCTTAATTAAACAATTTGATTATGTTGTTAATAAACAATAACACTGGGCCATGTGCGTCACTACGTGATATAGCAAATCTTTAGCAAAACCCACGGCGGGTTTGAACGATTTTTCATCCCACTTCATCTTCGCTGGAGACATGCTTTTTTTTTTGACATTTATTAGTAGTAACATATAATTGGTAGAGATGATTGCCTTCGTTAGAATTACCGAACAACGACAAGAAGCTAACAATCTACGTGTGCCATTTTGACTGCTCGAGGTTTACACAAGGCCATATAGTTGGCTTCGCATGAAAAGATTGATTTCATCAATTTCACACAATCGACGGATAGATTTTTTTGGCACCAACCATAATGATGCTGATTAAGTGTGCCTTTCAAAACTAAATTACAAGCGTAACAACGCGCTCTTATTATTATTATTATAATAATGTCTCAGCCGGAACGACTGCTTTCGTAAGTATTTCTAAGATCTTTTTGTCGGCATGCGGTTTTTCAATTTCCTTTACGGACTATCGACTGAATATAATATTCGGTTTCTTTGTGACTCTAATTGCAATTAAGAACCTACTCTTACAAATTAGCTCACTTGTCAGCACCTATAGCAATCAGCTGTCAATAATGTCGTGAGGCTGTGTTTATGAATAGTTCACTAAGCAACTTATTGTTAATGCTTAAGCCACTCAGCCAGTAGAGAAGTAAATTTAAAGGGTAAATCATTTCATAGACCGTATATCTTCTCGCAAACGTTATTAATCGCATTACGTATGTAAATTAGAATATGGGAACAGAAACGACGTCAGCGAAAACAACAGTGACAAAGGTAGCGCTGTGCTCCACTCTGCGATTTTTCGCGCCGTTAGAGAATTCGTCGCTGGCATTCATTTGCATACATCTTGATTATAATGATGGCAGGGGCAACGTTCAGAATATGATTGTGGTGGCGGTAGTAATCAAACAGTATTTTACTCGCTGTTTAAGGTAGCGCTGACTGCTCCAAAGCTTTTATTCTGTTTGACCTGAAGCCACAGCAAGGCGGACAGGCAACTTCAAGCTTGCAAGATGGCTGCGTAGAAAGGAAGCATGCAACACCAGAACTATGCGGGTCAAAGAAGAGATGGCATTAACGTCGTCAAAGTCGATATTGTTATATCTACTGACGAGAGATGAACACAAGGGCGGATGGCCTGCAAAACCCGCTTATGTAGAGCCAGTCTAAGGAGATTGATCGGAACCATTTATTTTTTGTTTCATCTGATCTCTATGAGCAGCTTAAGTATTAAGCTTCCATATATGTATAGATTTTCAGCATCAATCTTGAATCAATTTTGCGCAGTAATAATATAAGTTCTATGTCAAGGTAAGCGTAGGTGGTGTTAGGTTATGCACAGCTCAAGCCGACAAGAAAACCGCTTTCTACGAAGAATATGAATGAAGATGTCCGAAAAAAGATATCAAAGAGTATAGAACAGTTTGGCAGTGTAGCTTTCATAGTGTTGTTTTAACTAAAAAGACAAGAGAAGCAGCCTTCATGGGAAAACGAACTGTATACGATATTTAATGAATACGATATAATTAACGGTACTATACTGAAATATTTTAAGCTAATACCTGGCTCCAGATAATTCGCGGAGTTATTTTTTCAAATCCAATCTCTGATTTTCACCGAAGTAAAACATCACTACAACAAACATAAAACAATGAATTTGTGTATCTGTATAGAGTTGCATGTGCGGCATACAAGCATCTCGTTTAAATATCTCCATGAGACAAAATCTCCACTTGATCACTATCGCGTTTTTTTTTCGTTATGTACTCATTTTTATAGTTGGCCTGAAAGGTATCGGAACGGCGACCGCCTCGGCAATTTTGGCAGCGGCCTTCCCCGACTATGCTCCATACATGGCCGAAGAATGTATGGTATCGACACCGGACGTCGAGGCTGAGGACTACACACAGGCCGAATATCTCAAATATGCTGATCACTACCAGAAGTTCGCGAAGAAACTCGAGGAGAAAGACGAAAAAGGCGACTGGAATCCGCACAAGGTAAGTTTATATTGAAAAGTATATATATATAAAACACGTTAAAGGGTTCGATGCGAATTATGATGGAATTACAAAATAGTTAAACTCCTTTATTGAACCGGGTACTATATCACAGCAAATAGATACATAACACCGCAGTTTGGCTATACTTTCTTAGCATAATTTTTACTCGACCTTGATTCGCTTGAAACACAAATCCCGACTTGCTTTCCAATCAGTCACAACGACAGCGGCTAATTCTTGCCGATCTCTTCCCTGTGCTCCCATCTAATCTGAACAGGTTGAATTAGCTATCTGGTCGCATTACGTCCTGCGTCTTCACAAGCCCGAGCTGTTAGACAAGATGCCT
This sequence comes from Varroa jacobsoni, assembly GCF_002532875.2. Taxonomy (NCBI): domain Eukaryota; kingdom Metazoa; phylum Arthropoda; class Arachnida; order Mesostigmata; family Varroidae; genus Varroa; species Varroa jacobsoni. The sequence continues at coordinate 104,963 of NW_019213141.1, forward strand.
GGCCAGGTGGAAAGCAATGGTTGCGGCGATGAGGAATCAAACCAGGCTCCGCTAGGTGAGGGTCAAACCTTGTCCGAAGGACAGGGCAACGGTATATCTTCATCGTGTGATGACGACGACTCACAACAAAGCAACGGCACGCTTAACCAGGACGACAGTAATAGCCTTCCGCCTCATGTGACAGCCAATGGAAATGGTAACGGCACACCGACGGCAGCGTCCGCAAACAAAAACGGCCACCCGGAAAGCAACACGACAGACAATGACACTCGATCAAGCTTAGTTGAGGACCAGGACGCGTGCTGTGAGGAATCGCAGGACTCGCAGCAGCCCTCGCAAAGTTCACAGCCGGCATCTGACCTCGAGGTGTCACAAGATAGCAGCAGTGTCCAGACTGCTGTCGCAGGCCAGGTTCCGTCCACTGGATTAGCGTCTGTTACGTCCGTTGAAGCAGCTACGCCTACTGCGCCGGTAGCAGCTGCCACAGGTGACATTGCCGCAACTACCGAAGCAGCCGTTACCGCCGACGAAGTTGCATCAGTGTCAGCTACTGGTGCGGTAAAGAGGCCCGCCGATGAGAACGGGATTGGTCAGGATTTGCATGTCGACCGGGATCTACCTGCATCAGAATGCAAAAAGCAGAAGCTTGATGATGCTTTAGCAACAGCGGCAGCACCCGTAGCCGAATCAACAACAACAGTAATAGCCACGGAAGCGACAACGGAGAAGACGACGTCACTCACAACGACAACAGCAGCAACAACAACAACAACAACAGTAGCAGCAGCAGCAGCAACTGCCGTGTCCGACGATGTCACGTCTGCAGCCCCTGTCGCAGAAAGCCAGTAGAATTGTGACGTAGTCTACGACGGTATGGCTGGACAGATGTTGAACAGGCGGCGGCCGAGGAGGGGGCAGAGCTGACCCCCGAGATCTCTCACGGAGAAAACAAGACAAAAAAACATTTTGTGTAGAAGCATTAATTCAACCACAAGAGGGCGACTGAATAGTCGGCATCAACAAGCGATGACAACTACCACAAAAGTTAAATAAAGCAGACGGCGTATGACGATATGATTGATGAGTGCAGAAGAAGAACACCATTATATAAAAGACATCAGTATGAACAGAAACTACAACTGCTACTAAAACAACAATTTCAACCATAACAACAACATCCACAACCACAAATAACTAACAGTAACGGAGATGAAGACTATCAACAAGAACCAATAATAGTAATAATAATGATAAGGATATTATTATATAGATATATACATGGATATACCTAAACATCACCAACAATGGCGGAAGACGATAAAGAAGCACAATTGAAGAGAGAGAGATACGAGAGAATGATGATTTAATGATAATGATGCCGTTAATATACATCACTGCTAATACTACCACAAACTACTACTATGATTATTATTACTACTACGATGATGATGATTTGCGGATAACACAGTTTATTACCTGAAGCGCACTCGATCTTGCTGTTGATCGACTTGAGAAGGCCGCCGACGCAACGGTGTTACGCCCCAGCGGTGTTGCCGCGTAAGAAGAATTCAATCTTTCAGGTAGATTGTTTTCTTGCTCGTTACTGAAACGGGCGGATCTTTGTTGCGCACCGAAATTGTGATGGCGCCAATTGTCTCCACTTTTCACCTAGCGGAGGAAGCCGGATTCGCGATTAATTAGTATATGAAATCTCTTTATGATGGCAACGCCTAAACGCACCCACATCGACAATTTTTTTTCGACTTTTAAATCGAAACAAACTTGTTGAGTAAAACTGTGGTATAGTTGAGCGAAAACTCAAAGAAAGGGTTTCCAATTGGTAACAGTTGTTTTAAGAGTTAATTTGGCTGAATGAGCGCAACCTGTCTAGCGGCAACGGAAAGGACGAGTGAGCCTAACGGAACGGAATGGAATACAAAGCGGGAATATGAGAGGAAAAAAACGACGAAAGCGCGACCTAATACAAATGGTGGTATAAAAGACAAATAATGATGGATAATGACAATAGGACTTTGGTCGTTGGTTTGCACTGGCAGAGTTAACAGGGGACGACGATGTGCCTAAGTGTGGATTGGTTTAGGTAAATAATAATAACACTGCTGCTGATAATGAGGATGGTGACAACGAAGTCTTGCGATACGGTGGAGATTAAAAGAGTCTGGCGCGCTGCGACGGCACGGAGCCTACTCCATAGAAACGTACGTATCTTTCTACACATGATGCATACACCCGAGATAGATTAGTTGAAATCTTCGTCTACGTAGACTTTGTTGCTGTCCGTTTATTCAACAACAGCTAAAAATGGCAACTAACTTCCGTAGGCGTTCGGTTTTCCTCCCCCGTTTATTGAACACTGGCTGGGATTTTGATTTCCTTTAGCCAAGAAGGCTGACGACTCATTGCAGCCCGGAATACAGATGCGACTCTACAAATCCGAAAGCAAAACGCGACGGTAGAATAGCACACGATAACAGAACAGGCTACAGAAAAGGTTGGATTCATCTATTGAACTAGGAGCAAAAACGCAAACTACGCCGGCAAATAATTACGATGACAATGCTGAAGAGTTTTAACACAATGCGCTTGCTCGTCGCAAGTATGTGAATGTCCACGAAACAGGACAGATACGCGTTAAGGAGAAGTTTCCCAAAAGCCAATGAATACGTTCACTCAGTTCGTTCATTCATTCACAGATTATCCAAGACGACAGTGATTATGAAGACTATGCTTACACATTGAACACAATTTATTGCGTATATACGAGATTAGCAGACGCACAGTACAAAGAAAAACGGAACTTTACTGGCAGGAATATAAGGGAGTAAAATTTAGGAGAGAAAGGATGTCACGGGAATAAGACAAAAGAAACGAGGATTTCAAGCTGTATGTAAGGAGAGCCAGATATATTATTATTATATTGTAGATAATAGCTATCGTAACAACGGTGATGAAGCTGGCTGCATGCGATCGAGACATATTAGAAGACCAGCACACAACTGCAGCGAGTTGGAAAGAATTCTGTTGTGGCGTCCATCAGCGTAACTTACGACACGGCGTAGAAAGTTCAACGCGGAATTGTCTCGCCTCGGTGGTAAACTTAAATATGTTGTATGTCGTGACACCATGCCAGGTCGGTCGCGTTACTCTGGCTTTTTTCGGTAGTTGCTATAGCACCACTAATAATGATAAATATAATAATTATAGTCATAAAGACGGAAGAAAGAACCTACAAAATTAAAATAATTCAATGGAAGCGACAGTCACGAAGACAGACGAAACCACTTCTTGTTCAAGAACACTCATTCAAAACACAAAACGATGATGGAGAAGAACTGAGTGATTTGTGTAGTATCTTACGGGTGAACACGCTATCGTCCTCAAAGCGAGGAGATCGCGCTTCCTATTATGTCAACGGAAAGACAGTCTATTCCTCTTCTTTTAGTCATTCGGGGATTTGTGGTCGCCTATAGGTGATAAGCGCGAACTACATGGCACGAACGAAGGACATGAACAGCATCCAACGTAGTACACAAATTAACAGAATCCGGCCGCACGAGACCCCACATGTCTAGGTACGCTTTGTTAACCGAATGGTATGTCAATGCAGTAAAAGCAATTGACAAAGGTTATATTGCACCTTGAAATGAATATGTTTCAAAATTGAGGCCCTAGGTAAATCAAGATTACGGATATTGCCGCATATACATATTTCCGACATATTTCCGCAGAAGGAAAGGCACACACAGCTTTTACAGATAACGTAATAATGATAACAATAATAATCGAAAAAAGGCGATGATAAGTTGACGCGTATATATATATATATATATATGATTTCTGCCTCTCGTGTCGTTATACTTGACAGAACGTGCTCTTCCATGAACGCTGTGTGTGCTTCTCCTTCCGCGACCATACCTCCGCCCGCTTTCAATTTCCGTGATCTTGATTTATCTGGGATTCCAATTTTGAAACATATATTTATTTGGAGATCCAACGCAACCTTCGTTGCCATTGCCTTCTGCTGCATTGGCATGCTACTCGGTTGACAACGCGTACCTAGACATGTGAAATTTTACGCGGCACGGTTCTGTTAACTTGTCCACAACGTTGAACGTGACTTATGTCCTTCATTCGTGTCGCGCAGTTCGTGTTTGTTACCTATAGGCGACCACAAATCCGGGAAAGACTAAAAGAAGAAGAATTAACTGCCATTACGGTGACACAATAGAAAATGCGATTTCCTTCATTTTGAGAACGGTAACGTATTCACCCGTAAGGCAATACACAAAGCATTCAGTTCTCGGCGTTTTGATTTTAAGAAACTGGTAGATCTCTCTAAATCTCGATTGTTGTGAACCACTTTACTTAAAGCAGTAGCAGTTTCGTCTGGCTCTTTTCATTTTGTGACTGCTTTCATTAAATTGTTTCTGCTTGTGGAAGTCTTCTTTCCATTTTTATGAATATAATTATTTTTTTAAAACTGTGTGCTGCTGTTCCAACGTCTCTCAGCCAGCTTCGTCGCTATTGGCTCTGTTTCTCGCGCTCTCTCTCTCTTTGTATATAGCTTGAAATAATTCTTTCGCTTATTTCCTGTGATATTCTATCTGTCCACAGTCATTTTATTTTTCCATTGTCAGTAAAGCTTCGTTTTTTTTTGTGTACTGTCCATCTGCCTATCTTATGTATACGCGATAGATTGTGTTCAATGTATTATCATAATTATCATGAATGAATAAATTAAGCGAACGTGTTCACGTGTCTTTGGGAAACTTTTCGTTATCTGTTCTGTTTGATAGACGTTTACACATTTGTGCATAGTGGAACCGGCTTCGCTGCAGTGAGCGAGCGCATATCGTTAAACTATTTCAGCATTGTAATTATTATGATTGTTTTTCCGTGACGTAATTTGTGTTTTTGCTACTGTTTCAATAAATTAATGAGATTGCGTTAAGGGTTCTTCCATTATCGTGTGCTATTCCATCGTACTGGTTTTCACGTGTAGTCGTTCTTTTATTTTAGTCGAACATATACTCCGGGCCGCACTAATTCATTGGCCTTTTCAGCTAAAAGAAATCAAAACCCCAGTCGGTTTCCAATAAAAAGGAGAAAGATGCCGTTCTTCTCCGTTCTGCCGTTTTTTAGCTGTTGTCGAATAAGCGGACAGCAACAAAGCCTACGTATACGAAGATTTCGACCATTCTATCTCGGGTGAATGCATCATGTGCAAGTAGACGTTTGTATATGTTGATTATATACGTACGCACCTATCCAGTAGGTTTCGCACCGTTACGGCGCCTCAAGACGTGCAGCCTCCCCCACCTTGCAAGACCGCAATATCATCATCATCATCATCATCAGTGTTATATATATATATATATAATTACGATGATGAAAATATTACTGATAATGAATACGAGATTGAGACGAATTGATGTTGATGCTAAACGCTAATGACGGAAATGAAGCCGATGGTTATGACGATAGAAGGAGCAGAGTAAAACGACTGGTGGTGTCACTAGATATGGTTGTCCGGGTCGACGGCAAAGTAACGATCGATCAGGAATAACGAGAAAAATATGATAATTACGACACTAGTAAGGTAATAATAACACTATTGATGATGATGATAATATGAACAATAATGATGATGATAAATAATAACAAGGAATATTGTGTAAAACATGATTATTATTATTGTATTGTGTATGACAAACAGATTGAGAGGAAGGAGACGGTAGAATACGCAGATGGTCTAAAATTAGATTAAATCAAATGGAACATAGTAAAGATATATAATGGTTACAATTTCGATGACCATGCTTAATGAAAAATGATAACGATAAAATAATTATAATATTAAAAATAACGGATGAATAAGATATATTATTAGTAAAAGACAACTCGATAAGATACGGGAATTTCGGTCGGATTAAGGGCCATATAAGAAGGGCACGGGGATAAACATTGATTAAGGTAACAAGGGCTGAAGCTGAATGGGGAAGATAAAGATAGCGATGGTAATTCGCATGAAACAGAAAAAATTGAGGGAAGGTCTAAGAGATGCCGCGGCAAATGGTTTTAGATGGTCAAGAATGTTAACTGGACAAAAAGAAAACGCGAAACGAAGGGGCGAAAGATAGTTGGGATGTCCTTGGAAGCAAAAGAGGTGGTTAGTGCGGGTGGGGCATAAGGGTGGCGGGGATAGTTTCCAAGTGGTCTGAAGTGGTGAAGGTGGTAACTGAAATATAATGATATTAAGATATTATTATTAATTATAATAATAAAGGTAATGATAAACGCTTCGATCACAAATGATTCAGATACTGATAACGATAAGATAAAGAAGATGAGATATATAGTAATATTGATAAAAAGCTGATGATAAAGCACGCCATTGACAAAAAAGCCACGTGGTAGAGCGACGAACAGGTAAAGGCGTCACCAAAAGGTGATAATGAACGAATTGAATCGAAGTGAAGCTGATAGGACAGATCGGATTATAAAGACAGATCGGGACCGCATTGGTGAGTAACGTGTAGAAATCGAAGAGAACACCGAGGGAGATCTGTGTATAAATGCTCGTTCGGCGTCGCTCGCTAGCGAGAAAGGACTGCTGCGTGTCTGTGCAACCCGATGCTTGATTCGTGATTGAAAGTAAAGACTAATGATGGTGAAATTACTTGCGTGGAAAACGTCAAGAGGAGTCGGGCGCCTGAGATTGCTCGCGGTTACAACCAAGGTAGCCCTATGATTGACGATAGCGAAGACGACGATGACGATAAGTTAACATTAACAGCGAAGAAGAGTAAACAGTAACGACGATAACAACAGCAGAAGCGGCAGAGCAACAACAACAACAACAACAAAAGAAACCACAAGTACATGTATAAATGTCGATGCCGAAGGCTGATTGAAGGTTAATATAGAAGTGACGACGACGACGACAATGATGACGATAAGGTAATTGATATTGATGATAAAACTTAATTGATGGTATCGCTGGCAGGCGCTCGCTCTGAAGCGAGGAACGTTGCGAGCCATGGGTATATAAGCAGCACGGCATCCCTTCTGTAAATCCGAGTCCTTCTCCCATTGACACAAATGACGAGATAGCAACAAGTGTTAAACAGACCAATAACGGAAACAGATCCAAGAGACAACAATACCAGCATTGACCGCAAGTTACCACAATGACAGAAACAGAAAACACGCCATAACAACAACAACGACGACAACAATAGATAAGGACAGAGAGAAAGAAAAGCGAGCATGAAAATCTGATGCTGACGACCGATTGGAGACAAAAACGAAGCTAATAATAAAACAACAAAAACATCATCAACAATAGCATCAACAATATATGTCACACTAGAAAGATTATATGAGACAACAGCAACAGTAACGGCATGGCCACGTGCACATTTTGCTTTATGCATCCATCCATACGGATTCTTATTATTGCTTATTATTATTTCGATTTGTTGATACTAGGCCGATGAATGTTACTTGTTGATGAATTATCGTAGTTGATGTCGAAAGTGGTTGACGTGCGCTATCTCCGACAGAAATATGGCGACAGACTGAGTATCAGATCCCAACATGTTTGTATTGATACTTAAGTGGGAATCCTAAAAAACAAACACGTAAGAAAAAAAATAGCTTATATGAAATTCATTTAAAACAACGCTAAATTGTATCGCTCATGATTCACCTTGTGTGTAACTCATTTGTCAGCCCAAATTCTTCTGGCCTGTCGATGCTGGAGCCTTTAGCGGGCTGCTTTAAGGAGCGAACAAATAAGTAAATTGAATTTTGGCGCGCATTCGCACATGTTCGATACCCGTGTGTAAAAAGGGGGCAACATAACTTTACACGAAGCTGTTGTTAATAATAAGTCTATTATAAGGACAGCAGCAGCGATCGGATCATGCTGTGACAAGACGAGCTATTATATGGGCATGCTATATGTAAAAGTAGGTAGAATGGGGTATAGACTGAGGATATTGAGACTCTGGTGAGTAAGGAGAACCGACAGAACGTACATGAATAGATAGAAAAAGAAACCTGGCAAAGTAATAAAGTCGTTCGCAAAGCGAGCACTATATATAGGATTCTGATGTCGTGTGGGTAAGGCTGTTGGCATACTTCGTCAGGTATACAGCGACACGCAGCTGCTGATTCAGTCTTGAGCTGGACACTGGTACATACGCGCTGCGCAAATAATATAAAAAAAAAACAGGAATACTAAGACCGAGATAGAAAAAAAGAGTTGTGTACAACGGTGGTCAAATGACGAAATTAATTGAAGTTTTTTCTTATACAAACAAACCGATACGGAAAATGTACAGACATAGATGAAAGAGACAATGACAAAATACAAGTATAGAAGAGACACTACACAAGGCTAGTTGCACGCGCACAGATACGACTAATTAGCTGGCTATAGCTCCTAATGAGAAATACAATAGGAGAGCAATATGCATGTTACATTCGATGGCTTTCCTTCACAGAACATGAAACTACAATATCGAACACAGGCAACGAATAATAGATGATGAAAGGTACGTTTGCACGACGAAAATACAGCCTACATACACACGTACACAGATACACACACGTAAACACTTACACACGCACAAACATACACACGGACACACACATACACATGCCCACACGCTCACATACACAGATATACAAATGCGCAGAGATAACAAAGCGCTATGACACGCACACAAAAACACATATGGACTTGATGCCAGTAGTGTATTTCTCAAACTTATGGTGGTAAAAATATAATCTACTATCAATAAACGTATTGTACTCCTAACAAATGGGTGTTGTCGCTTATTGTTTTTTTATCTTTGACAAAAGAATTTACGGCTCGGTGATTTAGGTATTATTTCGCATGCAAGAAGGTAATTCAAAATTCGGTAGTATGTTGTGCTGATTTATGAATGAATGTGAGGGTTTTTGCAGGGATTAAAATTCTATTGCTGTTTTGTAAGAAATTCAACAGACTTCCTTCATGGGTGGTATATGTAATATAAAAAAGAATGGATATATTTGGGATTCATAAAACGAAAGAAGGTGAGACCTAGGTAAACTATCTCTGGGTTACAATAGCCTGAGTATAAGGTCTATGCTTGTTGAAACTCCATAATGAAATGCGTTCTAAATTCAATTTTAAAAATAACTTTATTCACGCAACGAACTATATGTTAGGTTTGCCAGAAACTAATGTACATTATTTCGCTCAGACTTAAGCAATGAATTTTGTTTTATATAGAAGGACTTGGCAGTGTAACGATCCCTATAGTAATACTTCATGGTTCATAATGAAGTTGTTCGATATACAAAATGTACAGATTGAAAGTCCGCCGGAAGCTTAAGAAAAAACATTATCAGTTAAACGTTGAATTTTACTTCCGATGGTCCGGCTATGCATTACTTCGAACAACTGGCCTCTTCTAACATAAAAGGAAATGTATCTACGCTTGGTGTCGAGCCTACGTTATTTAACGTGTCTCTGAAGAAAATCACCTTAGCGCTACGTTATCATGACCGCTTACTGAATTTGTCAGTTATCAGAAAAAATAGTAGTTTAACAATGCGAGATCTGGATGAAATACGATCAGTGCGAGAGAACATCTTGGATAAACTTAGTGGTTTGAACTATTTTTTTACTAGAATTGTCGTGAAAAAGGATGACTTGCAATTGCAAGGCCAGTTTGCAGCGACACGTGTTACATAATGCATAACCATTTTCTTATTATATCGCTAAAATCAGTCACCCTTGATCTAAGGTCAAAAGCACCTCTAATTTATAGCAACTATTACTATTAGTCTATCAAATTCAGTTCTTCACACTTATTACGGCACGAGTTAGTGTTTGTAAAAAAATTAGACTCGATTATACGACCTATAAAGGACTGCATAAAAGTTTATTTGCTCAATACGCTCTTTTGATATACTTCCACCTTAATGAGCCACCGGCAATAGTTCTTTTCACCACTTTCTGTTATGGTAATATTGTTCTTGTGCCTACGATTCGTAGTATCTAATGTGGTCAGGGTCAGTTGGCTTCAGGATCGTTTTGTCCTTGAGGTTCACAAGCCACCCCGGCCTCAGGCCATCAAAGATTTGACGTGCATCTTTTCGGTACGAAAGCATCTTGAAATTGGGATCTTTGCGGAGGTCTGGTAGCTCATAACCGTATTTTTGTGCTAGCTTCAATCTGTGGAAGCAAATAAATAAAATTTGCAAATAAATAAAGAAAGCAGTAACTTAATTTCTCAATCTAAAACCTTATTTGAAGATCCATGGTTCATCTAGTAAATGTAAGTAAAATCTTAGCAAATATTATAATAAAAGATAAGGAGTACGCCCAAGAGGTTTTTATTCGGCTGTGCTATTTGGTACTCATAAAAGAGCCCTGTAAAGTGACAAGGTGTTATTCACAATACAAAATTAAATAGGAATACAAATTTTTTACTTTAGTCCAACTTTTCTCACCTCTCTTCAGCAATTAGCTTCGGGTCAGCCAGATACCCTCTGTTTGCTGGGTTAGAGTAGTATTCAAAGGCGTCTGACGGCGGGAGTTCGCGACGTAGCATAGGAATGCCTTTTTTAAGGAAACTCTCGGGGTCTATTTTAGCCTCTACAGCAAAAATATCATAGAATGCTGTTGTGATAACGCCACCGTTACGCTCGACTGCTGCAATGACTGGCTCCTTAGCATACTGTACTTCTATATTCAGTTTTGCTTTAAACTTGTCGATACCTGTTTATAGCAAACATAGGATTTGAACAAAACATAAATCATTGGAAACAATAATGCGCGTAAGGAGGGAGGCAAATTCTATAAATTTGCTTCCCTAACAATTAGAATTATAGTTGTTACAATTACAAAATGTATTCACTTACAAGTGCTCGATGTGCCTCTTCGACAATTTATTGAAATTTAGCGCCTTGAAAGTGACTGACGTTCAACGATACAGAAGGTAAAACCACTCTTTGGCATATACAGAACGACAAAAACATTGAATTACTCCAACAATACCTTCAGCGGTGAGATGAAATCCGAACTGTCTGTCTTTAGGGCTGATCTTAAATAGAAACGTATTGCATATTATAGTTAAATCAATCGGTTGCAAAGGATCTATTCTCCTGGTATCTACCATCATCTGGAGCTGACCCAAAGACAATGGTGGGTAATGTCGTCGTATATCCCAGTTCTGTAAATGGACATTATTATTGCCATGTAGTGAATTATTAGTACCAACGATGTTAGAAATCAAAGTGGCCGCCTCTACAACATTATACCTCGCTTATTTTAGTTTTAGTTTAAAAAAAATTGTTCAGATCCTGCTATTTTGTGATGCTCGCAGCCTTGCAGTAACCAATTATTTTGATGAAATCAACGTACTGAACGAGTCTAATATTATAATATCGAGACGAGGAAAAAAATTCCATCGCAAGAATTTCAATTATTTTGAAAAATATGGTACGTGCCGACTTTTTTTTTTGAGAAGAGTTTTTAGAAATGTCCTACGACGAATATAGATAGAAGAACAACATAATTTCTGCATCGGTTGTTCTTCAGTTTTAAGAATTAAATTTGAAGAATTTCATTATACAATTTTTGAACCATACATATATGTCTTATAAACCATAAATTGAATAGTGCGACCTGATTTATTAAGATACTCTTTGATGGGGCTTAAACTTTCCGGCAGTCCATAGATTTTTTTCAGCCAAAAAAGCAGCCGTCCACGACATTGCGTTTTACGTTAAACAAATTTCCGTCCTGGCTTTTTTAAAGCTCCCTAAGAAGTAAACTCACGTACCTCATTATACGGCTCCTGAGGAACTTTGACGTGAAATGGGATCTGACCGCCTTCAAAACCCAACTTAGAAAAACTCATTCGTTGCTTTGATCCTTTCTGGGGCCAGAGTTTTTCGCGGCTAGAATAAAAGTGCAAAATATGTCAGCATGCGCGCTACTAATATATATATAATAAACCATCCTCTTAGAGGATTGTGCGAATGACTAGGCTCTATATGAAGTTCGTTTGTGTTGTTTGGGTTGTGGGGCTCATTCTAGACAACACTGGAATATATCGCTGACAGTCACATGAATGATGGCTTGACATTGTTTGAAAATTGGTGAAATTTAGTGAACTGAGCACTGGTCGGAAGATTCTATCCTGGTATGGAAACTCAGGAACATACGGACATTTACAACCGCAAAGCCAACCATAGATACCACGAACCTATCAGATTCATTTTTATCACCGACGTACTTAAGGGACTGCACCCATTAATATTATAAGTTTTATAAGTAAACGTGGAAAATTGTCTCGTAAATTGTATACGAATAATTATCATAGTAATAGAAGAAGAATATTTAATAAACTAATGAGCCTGCGCCGACTATCCTTGCCTGCATCACACCCACAGCTCGTTCGAATATCGTACTGTACAATGTATGTTTCGAATATACAAATTTCCTTCGTTTCTTCCGTGAATCTTTGGCAAGCCAGAATAGAAAATGGCCGTGGTATCTCGATCCGCCAAAACATTATGGTGCACGTACCGAAAACCCATAATACGCTTCTTTTTCACCCAGTTACTATGCGGCACATCGCGTACGTTCATCAAAGACACCCTTGGTAAATAGCGCAGTACCTCAAGCGCTTTACTACGAATGTCGACCATTTCGTTAATTTTTGTCGACACTTGCGTTGATCTTTGAAAATCACTTGTCTATACACGTATTAATTAATAATATAGAAAGTATAAATGGTGAGAGATGTGATAGCATCTGAAACTTCCTATTAGTTAGTCAAGGGGCGAAAAGAGTTATGCCAACGATTGGCGTACGCTTGAGAAGATCGTCTTTTCTCAAAGTGAGCGGGATGAACGCATTCTTGTTTACGATTTAACAAAAGCGCCGGCGAGCATACAGAAATGATCACCCCGTACGTTCTATAGCGTGATACAAAATGCGATTTGTATTTGCTTATGTTGTAACTAACTTTTCAATGCTTTTGCCGTATATTTCATTTACTTGAGAACTGCCAATGACACGCACTGTTTAGCCGGGCAGAGATCATCAAAGCAAGTTGACGAAAAATCTATCATCGGTACAAGCATAATTAATTTCATTAGATTTATCGACAGGTTCTTTCAGTTGTTGTAGTGCAAATGGAAATATGTGATCTAGTAGGGAACTTCAGCCTAAGATGTAATTTTAAGAAGATAAAAAATGTAATTTTAATAAGAATCTTATTGCAAATGTCGAACTTATGGTTGCAGATTACGTTTATCGGTGAGTTTATTAAAATTTTTTTTTAAATTTAGCTTTTAAAAAGCAGACTTATATTAAGCTTTTCTGATTATTCCAAATGGCTAAACCTGGCGTAAAAATCTATACAAATCCATCGAGATATTAGATGAGTGACAGTGAACAAGGCTATGCCTTTCTAAGACATATGAGAGAAGCGGCGCGATACTTTTTCGCGACCAGTATTGAAGACCGCATTAGCTGGAGCAAATGCATTAATTGCCGTCGCCAATCGAACAACTTGACTAACAATTACCCAAAAATAAGAAAATAACAGAACCATTTTCAACAACAAGTAAGAGAGCTCTTTCACTGTATTTCTGTACCTTTAAAATACACGAAAATGTCCTCTAGGCTGGACTTTACTATCTTGCATGAGTGTAAAAATTTTGGAGTGACTTACCGTAAACCTCGTCTGCGATAGTCTATATGGTTTTTGTGTACTATTTTTTTCTCGAATTACTTTTACATGCTACCGTAATATTACTCTGCCTCATAACCAGCCTGCCTTTTTCAAGTATTCTTTTCCATAACAAGTAACGTCCTAAATAGCCTCACATTTTATCTTAGTTCATTTAATCACAACTAATTATGGATGATTGACATATAACAACCACGCAAAAAACACAGTGTGCTAATAAGCGTGTTATTTTTTTTAATAAAATAACATTTGTTGGCATTTAAAAGAATAATATAAGTTTTTAGGTTTCCAGTGAAACATTTTTCAATTTTTAAATGTCTAATTAAATTCCACTTCCGATAACAAGCACTTATTATATAATTTTCGATCTACAATGGGCATGCGAACTTTTGCAGATAATTTTGTTCCTATTAAATGGCATGGTTACGAAATTATATTGGAACTATCGAGTACGTTTTCTTGCATCCTCAGCCCAATCCTGGATTTTAATTTGTACGCTCTTGCCTTTTTAAAAAATTATTCAATATGCCCAAGCGCAAAAACGAAGAAAGAGTTTTAAAATAAATAATGTTTTTCATTTCTCTCTTTTTTCTTTATGTATATA